>NC_056739.1:1114395941-1114420941 GCF_019279795.1 Protopterus annectens
ATGTAGTTTCGTTCAGGTGTGGTTTCGTGCTAGTGGGCAGTTGCTTTTCATTTTCATTGTAATGTAATTTCGTTCTATGGTAGCAGACCCATGTATATATAATATACACACACATACACACACATACATACGTAGTGTTGACGTTGATGTATGCACATGCATGTGTGTGTGTAAACATACATAATGTATATATGGATGTGCATATGTATGTCTAATAAATAAAAATAAAAGCACAAATAGATAATAGAAGAATGATTGCAGGTAAAATGGTACTGTGCATGATTCAGCTATGTAGTTTGATGCTTATGCTTTCCTCAGTCTTCTTTTTGTTTAGTTTCTCTACAGGCGTGTAAACAACCTAGAGGCCCATGAAATGTTTTTTTTTAATTTTCTAGTGATTTCACAGTACTTTTAACATACCTGTTCTGTTCTTTTGCCTATTTTCTGGTAACAGATTTTCTTACGATAAATGAACTTCTTTGTACAGACTGGTTAAAATTTAGAAAATGTGCTTTTTTTCAGTCAAACGTAGCACGTGGAAGGTTGTGCTAAACTCTACTGTCATATGAGCAAAGTAGCTACTAATTAGTTGTCAACCTTCGTTTTTCATAGTTGCTTTCTGAACTGGTATTACAAACAACATAACAATAAATACATATGATATTAGCATCACAGCCTTTTTTTGTTTCTTATTATAACATTGTCTTGTAATTTCTAACCACCTCCATTTTATTCCTCCAGATGAAGGACTGACAACTCATAAAGGAATGAGAAGATACTGCAAAAGATTTGTCCTCTCAGCCAGTGTTTTCTATATGCCAACAACCAAACGGCACTGGACTGCCATTCCTGCGCCCTACAAATTATCATCAGTGCTTGTGTGTAACAGTTGTCTAATCGTGAGTGCTGAACAACCTCATCCCAGCTTAAAAGCTTACATTTAACTCGCATTGTTCTGTTGTGTTAGCAACGAAAAGTTAATCAAAGTCTGCCAACTCCAGACTATTGTCATAGTGCTTTCACTGAGCCAAACTGGATTAATTACATTGCTATACTGAATGGGGACGGGGGTTATGACTTGAGGCTTGAAGATCGACTAGAAGGAGCAAGGTCTCCTTATTTTTTTCCAGCATCAAAGCAGAGTTTGTACAAGGCAAAGACTAAGGGATTTATGCAGGCATTGCATGCCAAGGGGAAATCAATAAATGTTTTTAATTCAGAGACTTGTTAGTGTGAGTATAGGCATAGCAAGCCAGAATGAGTGAAAATATGGGCTTACATATACTAAGCCTGAAATCACCGTGTCTTGGAGTGTTCCCTTTTCTTCAAAGCATTGCAATTGTTGAGCTAGTGTATATAAGCAATAAGGTGGGGGTGGAAGTGCAGAAAGGCTTATTCCTTGCCAAAAAACAAATTTAAAGCAGTCATTTTAACACTTGCTGTTCTCCTGTATTTTCAGATTTTTTCATAATTCCAGTACTTGGAATTCTAAGTCTTGGAATTTCTATAGGGAACTTTGTTTTCATCCAGATTAAATTATGTTAACATTGTTATATAAAATAAAGGATGGCTTAACTGTTTTTCTCTTTTGTGACATTTTGTGCTAATTACCTTCCTCTTTTCACAACATGTTAAGATTGGATAAAATGCTACAATGCTTTTATTTGGAATTTGTCTACCTGGCTCTTTTATTATATAAACATTGAAGATGTTTTAGGCCTGGAAAATCCAACATATCTGGATGTTTGTACTCTGACTTATGTCCTCCCATTGGAGTCACAAAGCTACTGCTTCTCTAGAATTCCCCTTTTTTTACTGCATTCGTACCTGCCTTTTCCCTCATCCATTGAGGTCATAAACTAATGCTCTTGCTATGGAGTATCAAAGAATAGGTGAGGTTAGAATGTCACATACAAAATCTGACATAATTGATAGAATGGATGAGGAAATGTCCATGCAGCATTCTCATTTCTAGCATTAAAAAAAATAAAAAATGAAGGATTATTTTGTAGCTGAAGTAGACAGGGCTTTTTAGTCTGTTTAAAACATGCCAATGGATACAAAGCACAGTGTGTCACTGAAGGAAAATTCTTTCACTATCGACAGAGTTTATGAAATGAAGCTTTAATTCTGAGTGATGACATTATTGTGACTAAATTCAAAGAAGATCCTGCATTACTAGGTAAGACACTGTAATCTCATCTTCTGGAGCCTAAGAGTTTATTACGGTAAAAAGAAGCCTTATTCCACAATTAAAACAAAAAATTATGTCAATATATACACCCTAGTTGGGTCATTTTGGATTAGAACAAACTAAAAATTATAGTTAGTGACAAGTAATTATAGTCCTGTAGGGGCATTAGCATTATGTAGTAAAGCAAGAAATGATAAACATATTTGTGAATATACATTATGTCTATCCTTTATTTCTTTAAATATTAGCCAGACTGCAGTTTACTCCTGAATTCTCAAGTACAGTACTCCAAGGCAACCAAGGTATTGGTGGTAGATTTCATTTGTAGTGGGAATAATGTCTGAACTTAATTTTTTTATATACAACTCTATTTATTTATTTGGCTGCTATTGCTGTTTATTTTAATATTAAATTATTTCTTTATTTGACAAATGTTGCTTTGTTGGTTCAATCAAAGTTCATTTAGGAGAATATTCAATTTTTAATAATATCTTCATTATGATTTGAAGAGAATAGTTTGTGTTCAGTTTTCCTCTTTTTCTCTTTCTTTTTAAAATAATTTATAGGAGCAAAAGTAACTCTTGGCTTAAATGTCTTTTGGCCCTTTCTGCTGTGCAAAGATGTTTGGTTTCGGGTATACTAAGTATGCTTGCAGTGGGTCCTTGTCAGATTATAGAACTTTCAAAACATTAAAACTCATATGGTCGGGGCCATATGATCCAAGTTTTGAAACTTCAAACATTTTGAATGGAGATCAAGGTACAGCATGGAACTCTTCCGCAAAGCAGTGCAATCTCGGAGTTGTTATATTTAATTTTCAGGGGGTGTGGGGGGGTGCATGTTAAATGTAGAATTTCTTTGTTTTTTTTTTTTTTTTTTTTTTTTTAATGTTCGAAGTTCCGAAACTTCAATCATATGGTCTCGGTCATATGAGTTTCAAAGTTTCAGAACTTCAATAATCTATCCTAGATATGTTTGTAGTACATGGTAGGATATTCAGAAAATCAGATTTTGTGACAATAACAATTTCAGACTTATTTTTTTATTTATTTGCTATTTGTTGACCAGTTAAGTCCCACTAGACTAGTGTTCTTTTGTCAGATACAATCTTAGGTGGTATTCATGCTGACTAGTTGAAATTTGTGCTGGGCATTGGTGGGCTTTCACTACTCATTTTTAAATAAGTGCCATGGGATCTTTTTCATCTGATTGAACTATCAGCTACTCAGGCAGATGGGACCTTGGTTCATCTGACGAACAGCACACTCAGGAGTGCAGCACTCCCCTCTGTTGCATTTCAGTGTCCGTACTAGGAAATTAATCCGAGTACTTGGTGTGGGAATAGAACCCATAGCCTTCTGATTTTCTAGTACCAAAGGAGAGAGTGTGACCCGATGAGCCATAAATACTTGCTGTAAAAATTTTTCTGAAGTACTGTGACAAACATATAATTCACCTGACAGTGTCAACAGACTCAGGCTTTCCATTTTTAGGAGATAGTTCATGAAATCTAGGCAATGTCAGGAAAGGTTGCTGTTTGGAAATGACTTTCATAGTACTGACAAATAATAAGAATAGTCATAGTAAAAAAGTGGCAAAATATATAATGACATTCTTATTTCTATTTGAAAGAATCCTTATGGTAAAAAGGAAGTTCGTAGGTTATGTATTTTTTTTTTATTTGCAGCTTTTGGTAAAGAAAAGCTGTGTCAAGGATTCAAACAAAAAGACTGAAATGCCTTGGCAGTCTGTCATTCCATTATCCTTTCTAACTAACAATGAGCTTTTCTTACAATAACATTTAAATGTAAAATTGTGCTATCTGCAAGGACATTATCAAACTTTTTTTCAATTCTAGTTTTATTCTAATTGAATTAAATCTTTTAATAGTTTTCATTTAAATTATTTTGGTTAACCTGCTTTATACCTGATATTCACTCTGGCCCCAGGTTATTTTGTTTATTCATATATTTGTTCATATATTGCTTGACACTTTTCTTTGCTTATCAATCATGTTTTGTATTAAATAAAAATATATACTCAAATGAACAAAATCATACCTCCCGTGACTTTCAGTACTCAATAACAGATTTAGAAAAAAGAAGCAATTGCTTTCTAGTTGTCCTTTCTTATATAAGTAGTGTGCATGCCAACACCAATTTGGTGTTGAAAGCTAATATTATAAGAGAAGTTAAATAAAAACAAGATGAATAAATTATAATTCATACCATGAAAACATTGTTATGCTTGTAAAATACTCTAAAACACAAATACCTAATGGAAAACATTTTTACAACCAGTGTAGACTATAACATTAAAAAAAAATCAATAAAATATTCTAGAGTAAAGATCAGCAAGTGAAAAGTAGGCTGTTAGTTTTTTTGAATATCTTGCTTTAAAGATGATCGATTCTTTAGTCTACATTTGAAGGGTTTAGTGAGGATGAAGAATGCTTTCTTTAGGTTCATAGATTAGTAAGTAATAGGCTAACTGCCTGCTGGTATTTCATACTCACTTTTAACAAAAGCAACAAACTAGTGAGTGGGAAGGGACAGACAGAGAGAGAGATGAATATAATTCAGTTATCTGCAGCTTCAGATGCACAGGAAATGTTTCTTTCTGACTTCATAGTACTGTACTCCCAGTCAGTATAGTAAAATTATTGTGCCTCACAGAAGTCATTGCTTTCCCATTTCCCTCGTTTCTCCATTTACTAAATGCTCATCCCTATTAAGACTTCTCCAGTGTCCTTCTACAACAGCAAATATTTCAGCTGCATTTATCTAGGTGCCTCAATTTAAAGCATACGGGTGTGCCTTTTCTATATACAAGTGAGTCAACAATGTAGACTTTGCAAGAGTTGTTAAAAACGTTTTTTTTTTCTTTAAAAAAAAAAAAAAACTTCCAGGATTTAACTTGCTTAGTCATTGGAGTATGACAGTGTACCCAACAAAGAGGTACTTTGTCACAAGAGTAAATCAGCTTTATGTTAGGATATGCATGCAGGTCTGTGCTGTAGTACATGACTACATATAGTGCTGTTGAGTCTAAACTAACTTTTGTCAGTACTGCTTTCCTCTGGTGGCCTCAGACAGACTTCTGCTGCACCAGTCTATCTGACTACATTTACAGCTATGTTTAATTTACTAAGTAAGGCTCCTGTCAGCATCTCACACATGCACACTAGCAGAAAGAAAACAGCTGATTATCATAATCTGCATTTTAATAAACTGAAAATATACATATAGCATGCTGCTAAAATACTATTGAAATAAACTTTGCCAGTAGGTACACTACTGTCCTTGATATCTTCTATATCTGCAAGTCTAATAGCTTAACAAACACCAGAGCTAGAGATCCAAAGCTTCATCGCCAGATTAACAAAATATGATGGAGAGATTTGTTATGTAGCACTTTCCCCATCTCTGGAATAAGATGACCCTGCAAGTTTCTAACAAAACAAGGATGATTGGGTGATTATCCTAAAATTTACCCAGGGAATAATTGGTCTAGCCCTCCTTGAAAAAGAGGAGTGCAGCTTGAGGGTGGGCATTGGCAATTCATTGATGGTTGCAAGATTAAATTGCCTTTAAACTCCTATAAATCTTGTTACAATGATTTTAATAATGTTTTTTTTTCATACAATGTTGTTTCCTATGAAATGATTAATTACCCTATCTCTTTTATTTTACTTATTCATCTTTATTTTGTTTTTGGGTTTAGCCAAAAATAAATTTTCAGCAGAGGTTGGAGGAGACAAACTCCAAGATATTGCAAACCATTATAACCATACATTCAGGAAAATAAATGACCAGACATTAAATAATACAGTGTAACAATTACACATACATTTGCTAATTAGATTGCATTTATGTGCAAAAGAGGCAACTATCACTTTATATATGCACTAGCAGATGTTGAACATGAACATTTAAAGAAGTGTATTAGTGGGGTTTTCAGACATATAATAGCTGATGTGATTAATGTTTAGAAATTTAAAGAAACTGAGATAAGGGATACAATTAGGTAGGGCAGAAAATATTGATGTTGCGGTTCAGCGATAATTATATAAACAGCTATAATAAGGTTTCTATTAGAAGTATAGAGATGGGGAAAGCGGTGTCACAAAATAATGAATATAGCTGGCAGAAGCTATTAAAACTAATCAGGCATAGGTGAAGATTAGTAGCAAGGTAGAGGATTCTGAAAGAAGAGAAACATTTTGATGATATGACAAGCTGATGATAACACCAGCATTTATCCTGGAGATGTACAGGGGCACATCTGTTGATTCATAGGTGTAGTTTTAGTTGTTTTTTTTTTAATTGGGAATGAATGTCAGTGCTAGTGGGATGTCATTCCATAGTTTAGCTTTTTCAATATAGAGAGTCAACTGCAATATTAGATGATTTGGTTACACCGATGAATGATTTTTCTCTAGAGTGTCAAATTATATTGGAGGAGTAATGTAGTGTAAAGTTGTTAAGGGATGAAAACATTTTTTGGCTTAAAGAGAAGTCTTGTGTATTGTAGATAGCTATGAAAGAGCTAGATTATGTGATCATTCTAACCAGTTTAATTCTCTGAGGGCTAAGCAGTAATTTATTCTATTGTTATAGTTTACTGCAAATTTAACTATTTTATTGTAACAGTGTTCAAGTATGGACAATTGTTGAAAATTGAAATTTAGTGAAGATTGGGGCAGCATAGAGGAAAGGAGACTCTGTATAATGTATGTATTTTTTGATGATTTATTTTAAATAATTTATGATAAATGGTGGCCGCATTTCAACTGGTCATCTGTAATGACACTGAGTAATTTTGTGTAGTTTACTTGCTCTGCCATGGTGCTGTTGGCAGAGATGACAGGGAATGGTGTTGTTTTGGTCCATATGTGTTTTGAGTTGAAGCATAGTCATTTAATTTTTTTAGGGTTTGGAAGTACTCGTGAACATACCTCTCAACCTGGAAACATCACAAATCTGGACAAGGCACATGAAAAATAGGTACAAATCTGTACGCTGATTAATGTAAAACTTGCATACATAATTACACAACCCCGCCCACTCCAGTGGAATTGTGGGATATCAACTTTCAAACACAAACTGAAGGACAGAACCAAAATATAGCACCAAAGTCCCCCTGCAGCCATTCCAATGCCCCCTTACCTGGCTATTTCACCCCATTTACCATGAACACTAATGTATGCATACTGCTTTACTTCTACAATTATTTGGATTTTATTTTTTTACATTTTATAGCACGATGCACAAACACTAATCGATATCTGCTAAACAAAGCAATACTGTCTCACAATGAAAAATAGACTTGGCATTAAAACTTCTCTGCCCTTGAAACTCACATTCATTGAAATAGCATTGAAACTCACACCACACCCAAAGAAAATGCATCTGGACAGTGGTGGATAAAGATTACCTTTGGGCTGTTTTCAAACCAGAGGCCCCTTGCACACAAAACAAGAAACATACATGCATTCTTTGATACACCTTCCTGACTTTATTAAACTATATTCCTTGTATAATACAGCACACTTGTAAGACTTAAGTTACAGGCAGTGCATTTTAAATTTATTGTTAAAACATTTTTCCAGTAGGCAATGAAAAATTGTATGAACCAATAATGACAAAACTGCCCTATTCAGAACATTTCCATCATAAATGTCTTCTTCCACACACAACTGCATTTCAAATTTGTTTGAACATTTTTTTCCAGTAGGCAATGAAACAAAATGCATGCACCAATAGTGGCAAAACTGCCCTATTTAGAACATTTCCATGATAACAGTCTACTTCTACACACAAAATGTATGTATATATATATATATATATATATATATATATATATATATATATATATATATTTATCATTTGTGAGTTTAGCTAAAAATGACCATGAGTCCTTAACTAAATGTTCTATATTTTGGTAAATCACCAGGTATGAGTGGTGAATGAGAGGAATACCTTGGTGGAATTAACCATGAATCATGCCCTTAGAGTCATGAAACCCAATAAAGGCAGTGGAGTTGTGTTATACAACACTTATGATTACATTAATGAAATTTATAAGATATTACACGATTCAGGTAATTATGAAACTGTATCCCTAAATGAGATCAACATCGGGTATAAACGTATTGATATGTGTATTGAAGAATTATTTTTAGGTCAACGTATTACTAAGGACAATTATGATTACATAAAGGTGGAATATCCAACATTGGCACGTATAGTAGGGATACCTAAAATTCATAAAAATATAGATCATCGTCCGTTCCGCCTTATAGTATTGGGTAATTGTTCTAAGACTTATCGTGTTGGTGTTGCAATTGATAGATGGCTTAAACCGATTTACCAAAATATAGAACATTTAGTTATGGACTCATGGTCATTTTTAGCTAAACTCACAAATGATAAATATACTGAGAACTGTACTTTTTTAACTATAGATGTCATTGACCTTTTCTCTAGTATCCCTAAGGAAATTGGTCTTGAATATTTTTGTAATAGTTTGACTAAATATTCAGACCTAAATTGGTAATTATGGAATTAATGTCTTTAGTTCTTGATTATAATTACATACAATTTGAAGGAGAGTACTTCAAACAAGTGAGGGGCGTTGCTATGGGAGCGGTTTGCGCTCTGATATATATGCAAACCTAGTAATGTTAGAGTGGGAAACCACACAATTATTTAATAGTACTTTGTATAGAAATGTCATTTACTATTCGCATTTTTTGGACGACATTTTTGTACTATGGGATGGAGATAAAACAAGTGCGGATTCCCTGATGACATTTTTGAATAATTCTAGTTGTTTTTTAAAATTTACATATTCACATAATACTGACAGCATCCCTTATTTGGACATTCTCATAACCAAAACGAGTAAAGGTTTCAAATCAAATATACATAGAAAAAAACATTTTCAAATAGTTATTTAGACTATACTAGTTGTCACCCTCATAAGATGTTGTCAAGTATATTCAAGGGTCAGTGCATCCATGCAGCACGGATGACTTCGGAATTTAATGACATTGCATCAGAAATAGAACTTATTAAGGATATGTTTAGCAATAGAGGCTACCCACAAGTCATGTTAAATAACACCTCATCATACATATTAGAACAATGGGGTAAGAAATATTTACCAGTATTAGGAAGGGAACTAATAATTAATGAATCCAAGGACACAAATAATAAATTTATGAGAGCTTGTATTTTAGAATATTCTCCTTATGTTGAATATATAAAAAATATTATTAGGAACCATTGGAATATGTTAATTATAGATGACGACATATATAAATCTGTGGGTAGGGCCCCATTATTTGTATATAAAACAGGTTGCAACATCAAAAGGAAGCTTGAACAACTTTCTTCTTCAAATAGAGGAATTATTAAGTATGGTAGTACAAAAAAATGTGGTTCTTGTAACCAATGTTATGCCATTTTGGAAAAAGAAGAAATTATATTAGAAAACATTAATAGGACCACAGTAAAATTCAGAAAGGGCAATTGTAACACGAAGAATATTATATATTTAGTGAAGTGCATGTCTTGCTCAGGTTATTATATCGGTAAGACCGAGCGGTCCTTTAAGAAACGTATCTATGATCATTTATATTCTATAAGGACCAAGGATATGAATAATGCCCTTAGTAGGCATATATTTGATTATGATGATAAACATTATTTTAAGTTTGGCATTATTGATCAGGTTACAATTAACATAACGGGTGCAAACTATAAAGCTTTATTAAGTCGTAAAGAAGTAATTTGGCAAATTTTTACAGACGCTGGCAGTAAACCAGGTCTTAATGATTACTTCACTATAAAAACCTATCTTAGAATTAAGATAGAGTGTATTATACTCAAGGATGAGTTTCTATAGCAATTATGTATCCATTTAATGTGCAACCTTATGTGAGAGTATATTGCTTACATGATGTGCGTCTTTTCATTTTGAAGTACATAGGTACAAGCTTTGACAGTTGAAAATATTTTAAATGGCATCCATTAGGAATATTTATTGTCATATTTTAACATTTTTACATTTATATATGTATTTTAATTGTTATTGTATCTTAACAGTTTTATAATACGTTTTTCATATTATATTATACATATATTTGTTTTTGATGAATAGGTACTTTTTAACATATTTTTAAAATAAGAGATAGAGATATTTTATTATAAGCTTAATAGTTGATGCTTATATTGTATATCATTATCGAATGAATGTATGTATGAATATAGGATATACTAGAGGCATATGACTTTAAGATAGTATGGAACGTAGGCGGGATTGGCGCCAAAAAGTTTTTAAACGTTTGTTTGTTTTGTATTTTGGCATTCTGAAGAAGTCCACTACTGTGGATGAAATCGCTTAATGCCTAAGCTTTATGCTTATGAGTTTATGTTGGTCGAATAAAGTATTTTTTTACTTTCCATCGGTTAATGTTTTATTGTGCATCCTATTTTTCACCAGCTAGTTTGTTGGATTATTTCTATTGTTGCCGTGTCTGGTGTCTATCCATCTTAGCACAAAAACACAGAACAAAGCCAATAATGGGGGAATACAGCCCCAAAACAGGGACACATTTCAAATACTGATCTTATAAACAGAGAAAATTGCTAGAATAAAAGGTTTTGTTTTATCACAAATCCTGAAAACCAGAAATTTAATGAGGGACAGAACAAAAATGTGAGGCATAAATTCACAAGTATTGGTGGCTAGGGACGTTAGGCTCTTTTTACCTGTACCTAAGGTACAGGGTTTGAGCTTGAGTACCTCTAGCCACGAGATGTATCCTGTTGGGGGCATTTTCACACACACACAAATTAAAAGGCACTGTCAACTTCAACAGTGACAATCAATTCAGAGCCAAGGTTCATACCACCAGGTGGCTTACCCTCCCACAGCTGTTCTTCCATACCACACACTCACATTCACACACACACACACACACACACACACACACACACACACACACACACACACACACACACACACATACACCTATGGCCAATTTAAAGTGTCCAATCTACCCATGTCCACACATATATACATACTGACGTGAGCAAAAAATGCATAAAAAATAACTCTCTATATTTATATATGGCACAAGTTAACCATTTTTTCCTTTTAAAATACATTTAATATTAATAGCTTCATTAAAAATTAGACACATATTAGCACATAATCTAGCTGCCATTTTACTTCTGAAATTTCCAAATAGTTCTCCAGGTCAGCACCCCCTTAATTCTCATCAACATTTTCAACTAAACAGCTTAAAAACTTGTTGAAAGAACCACACAAAGCAGAACGTTTACAAAATGCACTATTTACATCTTTTATTTTAACAGCATATGCAGGTCTTTTAATACAATTGAAAAGTTTTCCTTTTGTCTTACCTATATATAAACACTGGCAAGTAGTGCACATAGCACAATGCACCACCATGCTGGTGAGACAAACCTATCTTGTACAAGTATTGTTATGTTACACCACTGAGAGAAACTACAATTAATCATGCTTGAAGAATTATTATAGTCTCCAAATGATCTTTGAAACTTTGTCCTCTCTTACCAAAAAAAAAAAAAGTTTGAAGCCCTAGTTTTTTTTTAGCTGAAATAGCCTTCCAGTTCTGATGCTCAAGCTGTATTCCAAAGAAAATGCTAGTGTGCAATTCAAATCATATCTGCTATTGCCAAAAGCAGGTACTTCACAGGGGAAAGTACTTGTTTTATCAAATAAAAAAATAAGCTTCCACTTCTCTGATCTCTCCTCTACAGTTACAGATGTAAAGCAAGACACAAAAATTCTGTTAAACAATTATCCATCTCTCTCTTAACGTATGTGTGCACGCATGCATACATACATACATGCACAAACACACACACACACACACACACACACACACACACACACACACACACACACACACACACACACACACACACACACACACTCACACACACACACCCTTCCTTAATGTAAATGGTACCTTAAAAGTGCATGGCCAATCCTTTCACTGCCCGAACGACAGTTGGCTTTAGAAATCCTTTCTGAATGGCTTTAAAATGTACGCGCACCTTTAAAATGAGTAAAGCCTTCCCAAATGGCTTTAAGATGTACACGCGGCTTTAAAGTGAAGAAATCCTTCCTGAACGGCTTCCCAGTATTCAAACAGATGCGCGGCATGCTAACGGAGCTGACGTCATCGCTCATGTAATGATGTCAGCTCTGAAAGTGCAAAAATCAAAAATAATAGATTGAAAAATAGGAAATAATGGGGTGCCAGTCGGGAATCCTGGCAACCCATTATTGGGACCCCAAAACTCGGTAAAAACCGAGTAATTCGGGATAGTTGAGAGGTCTGCTCGTGAATTACTTAGCCATGTTTCAATTGATATAAGGATTGTTGTGCAAGGCCTTGGAGTTTAGCTAGATATGTGATTAAACAGATCAGTGTTGAGTCATCATTGTATTGAATTAGGCCAGCATTTTTTGTCTATAGGTCATTTGTGTTGAAAAGTATCAAGCCTTGTACAGATCTTCGTGCGATGCCAATATTTACTGGCAAGAAGGTGTTGAAATCATTTTTCCATTTCACTGCTTGTGCCTTGTTTATGAGGTAGCAGTTGAACCACTGCAGCAAAATGTCAGTGAGTCCTAGGGAAGAGAGTTTATGTCAGACTTTCAGGTGGGAGACAGTATAAAAAGCTTTTGATAAGTTTAGGAAGATGGTAGAGACTAGGCTTCTAGCATTTCTGTGAGTATTGTCAGTATTAATAAAAGTCATCAAAACAATAGTTGTGCTGTGATGAGGACAGAAGACATGTTTGGTTGAAGACAGAAGCTGGGTATTTATTTAGATAGTTGATAAGTTGCATATGAATACACTTTTCTAATATTTATTTATTTAATGTTCGGCGAACAGGAACTTCCAAGTATGTCAGAGCCTAATTTCAGCAGAGACCCGGGGAGAAATGCTCCAGATGCATGCTTTTGGAATGTGGGAGGAAACTGGAGCACCCAGAGGAAACTTACGCGAATGCAGGGAGGACATGCAGACTCTACACAGACGGTACCCCAGCTGAGAATCGAACCAGAGAACCTCTTGCTGTGAGATGATTAACCGCTGCACCACTGTGCCACCCAATATCTTTGATAGGGGAGATATAACTGCAATTGGTCTGTAGTTTGAAAGATCTGTATTAATTTCACCTGTGTGCAGTGCAATAGTGAATATTTTTTTCCATAGAGAGGGGACTTTTTTTCAGATATAGATCAGTTTGTCAGAATTTAACCTGGATATGCAATAGCTCTGTCTGTTGTTATAAGATATTTGCCAGGTAGACTGTCAGAGGCAGATGTAGTAGGCTTTAATTTTTTGATGGTAACTGTGGGAATTGGTTACACAGAGAAATGCTGAAGGATATTTATTTGACTGAGTAGGGACCTCAAGTGCTTGATTTGTCACCTAGTTGGTTAATGAGTGGGTATTTGTTTATGTATGTTTGGTGTTGTTTTGACATCCAATTCACTAAGAAGGTAGGATTTTACCTGCTCAAAATGGAGTGTCCTGTTACTTTAATCATAAATGTAGCTTGTCCTGGATTTAACAGTTTATTGATTGAGGACCAGAACAGTTTGGGATTATTAGTATGTATGTGTGTATGCTTTGATTGGATGAGTAGTAGGTTTTCTTATCTTTGGTGCTAAATTGTTTTGAGAGTTTTCTTAGTTGTCTTTGTGCAAGATGATCTGGAGCTGTTTTATGTTTTGTTTAGAGCTGTCATGTTTTGTCTCTGTTTAATGACTTGTTTAGTTCCTAAGGATAACCACAGGATAGGGCTGGCTTTAACTCTTTTTATTCTGGTTAGTGTGTTTAGCATACCTAGGAATATTTTGTTGAACTTAGAGACAGCATCATCTATGGGGAGAATCTTTAGTGACTCCTAGTTACGAGGATGTATTAATAAAAGTGTCTTCATGAAAAGCAGTAAGTTTTCTTACAAGCTGTAATGATGTGTTTTGTGGCTGTTGCTTTGGAACCTTATGGTGTAGACAGGTAAGTGATCACTTAGGCTGTCTGACAGAGTTCCATGCTCGCCCAGGGGTGTTATGAAGCCCGGTGTTGCAGGTGGAGGGCCTCTACACCCCTGGAAGGCCATTAAATACACATTAACACATACCCTGGAGGGCAGTATTGCACTTAGAGAACGGTCACTCTGTAAAATTGTTGTGTTTTACTTGCTTATTTATTTTTTTAAGTACTATATTATTTTTTACATATTTTAATATAAAATAGTTCCTCCAGATAATGTTTCATAGTTTCATAGTTTTATAGTTTAGTACTAGGCTATCTGCCCTGGGGCATTTGTAAGCCTAGCCATAGTGATGTGGCTTTCGCCACCCCATAAAATGGTACAAAATGCACAGAATAGATTTAGAATACCGTGCCTCTGTCTAGTAGTGACACAGTGAAGGTCCCCTTATATAATAGAATTAGTTTACTGTGCCCCTGTCTAGTAGTGACACAGATGTGACCCCTGGGGTAAACTTACGATCTCCCATCCACTCATCAAGATTTCTCTTGAAGAGAGTCAGTGAGGGGCTCTGCCTAACATGAACTGGGATCTTGTTCCAGAGCATGGGAAGCCTCTGGGATATGAATCTATCCCTCCAGCATGTCCTATTCATACTTGTGCCGAGGTTTAAGTCTTTAGCTCTCGTGGTTCTAATGAATTTGGATTTTTTGAGGTGGAGCATGTCCATCAGTTCCTGATTGGACATGGCCTTGTACGTCAGGCAGAGATCACCTCTGAGCAGGCGGTATGCTACTGAATAGAGCTGAAGTTTCTTTAGTCTGGCGGAATAAGACATATGTTGGAGACCCTTGATCCTCTTGGTGAGGTACTTTTGTGGTCTCTCCAGCTGTTGCAAATGCCGGGTGAGGTACATACCAAATGGGGCATTGTACTCAATCATGGGTCTGATGAGGGAGGAGTATAGGGGTACAATGACATCCTTGGATCTGGATGTGAATCCCTTCATGATAAGGTGTGCAAGGTAGAATGTTTTTCTAACCACTTTGGCAACGTGGGTGTCAAATGAGAGGTCGCTGTCAACTTGGGTCCCTAGGTCTCTGATTACTTTTTCCGTACTCAGCGGGTTGCTGTCTATGTGATAATTTGTGGGTACTTTGTTTTTCCCAAAGGGGATGACTATACATTTTTTGGCATTTAGTTTAAGGCCATGACTCCGGCACCAGTTGTTCGTTTCTGTGAGGCCTTTTTGTAGGATGTATGTGTCCGCTGGTGTATTGACTATGGCACCTAGTTTGCAGTCATCTGTGAACTTTGTCAGCCACAACCCTCCCATGTTTGCTTTAACATCTGAGAAATAAATGCTGAACAAGAGGGGTCCCAGGACAGATCCCTGTGGGACACCACTTGTGACTGGCTTTGAGTCTGACATTGCTCCAGCGATTTTAACTTTATGGGTTCTGTCCTTTAGCCAGTTTGCAACCCATCTAGTGACATAGGGGTTTACATTTAAGCTGTTGAGCTTATCTATGATGCCTGAGTGGGGTATTGTGTCGAAGGCCTTAGCCAAGTTCAGGTAGGCTGTATGGACTGCTTTTCCCTCATCAATGGCTCTAGTGAGTGTTTCAAAAAAGTCAACTAGGTTCAAAAGGCAGGATCTGCCCTTTACAAAGCCGAACTGGGTGGGGTCAAGTGTCTGTAGGTCCCCAATGTCTCTGTTTATGAGTTCCATAATGATTCTTTCCATAGCTTTGCAGACCAGGCTGGTTAAGCTTATGGGGCGGTAGTTCCCAGGGTCTGTAGAGGTACCACCTTTGTGGAGTGGGACCACTGTTGCTGTACGCCAGTGTTCAGGTACATATCCTGTAGTAAGGCTAAGGTTAAATAGCATTTTTATGTGCGGGTTTAGCTCCTCTTGGAGTTCACGTAGCACGCAACCCGGGATACCATCAGGTCCCATTGATGCTGTGTTTTTAGCTTTGCTGAGGGTGGCTCTCACCTGGATATCTGAGATGACAAGGAGATTACATTCAGCTGGGATAAGTATTTCTTCTTTTGGGGGTGAGGGAGGGGAGAAATTTGCACTGAACCTGTCAGCCAGAATGTTGGCAATATCTGTGGGTTCAGTGTATTTTTTGTTGTTGTGAACTAACTCTGAGCATATCTGAGGGTTTCCGCCCAGGTTTCTAACATAGCTGAAGAAGGCTTTGTGGTTATCTTTAGTGTCCTTAGCGATTTTTCTCTCAAAGTTGGCCTTGGATGTTTTTATGAGAGAACGTAGATTTCTGTTAGTGTTGATCAGAGATGTCTTCCCTTTATGGGATTTTGCTCTGTCATGCAGTAGCTTCCTTCTTTTGTTATACAATTTGTTTATGGCTGAGGTCCACCAGACAGGACGCTTGCCTTTGGTGGAGAGGGACTTGGATTTATTTGGGATTGCATGATCCATGCATTCTTGGAGATGTCCATAGAAGGCATTTGTGAAGGATTCAGCATTGTGGGATGTGGTATCCACTGGCCCAGTGGGCTTAAAGGATACCATCTCAGTCTTAAGAAAAGTGAATTCTGCTTTTGAGAAGTTTTTCACTGTGGTCTTTTGTGCTGGGGGTGGAGGTGGGACATGTATATCCAGGGTGATTAGTTTGTGGTCAGATCTCACTAGTGAGGGTTATACCTCCGGTGTGGAGCATTTTGTCCCCATGTTTGTGATGATCAGGTCTAGTATATTATCTCCCCTAGTGGGAGAGGTGACTAGTTGTTCCAGTGCATTTGAATTTATGAATTCCAGGAACCTTTGGGCTAGGGTGTTAGGGCTAGAATAATGTAACCAATCTATGTTAGGGTAGTTGAAGTCTCCCAGTATGATGGTATTTTGTGATACATTCATATCCTCCAATGTCTTCAGGAAGGCTGAGTGGGTTTCCTGAGATTGGGAGGGTGGTCTGTAACATGCTACAAGATGTATAGCAGTTTTGCCTATGGTTAGTTGCACCTGTATGGTCTCCGATGCTTCATGTGTTGCTACTAACCTGGAGGTGTGGGTGTCCTTGATGAATATGGACACTCCCCCTCCCTTTGTGGTTCGGCCCGGGTTTTGGGGCCGAAAAGCATGATACGAGGTATAGCCTGGTAGCACTGGGGTGCTCTCAGGAGCCTTGAACCAGGTTTCAGTTACTGCACAGACGTCGATGTTCTCCATACTGAGGAGTGCATCGAGTGCCTGCATCTTGAGATTTAGACTTCTGGCGTTGAGCAGCATTACCCTTAGTTTTTTCCATTTTTGTTATCTAAGGAGGTGGGTTTGTCTTTTGAGCCTTGCCTAAAAAAGGCACTATGGGGGTGGCAAGAGCCTTAGCCAATATCCGGAAGCCCAGTGGTGACAGGTGCAAGCCGTCCCTTACGAAGCAGTGTGGCTTGTCCAACATGTCATCCCAGGCAGACAGACATTGGATCCCCTTAGAATGACACCAGTACTTGAGACAATTATTAAAGCTGATCATCTTGTCTTTGTATTGTGGCATCATTCTTGGTGAGGGCAAGATGCTGCTCAGGGTCAGGGTCATACCAGCCTGGGCTACATAATCAGAGAGCTCCTCTATGTCTATTTTCATGTAGTCCAGGGAGGTACGTCTCAGGTCATTCATGCCAGCATGGACAATGACAGAGTCATATTTGTACTTGCTTTGGAGTGACCTGAGTGCGTGTGTTATGTGGTGGATCCTAGCTCCCGATAGGCAGCTCACAGTCACCCTCTCCGTGTTCAGCCTGGTAAGCGGGACATCAGTGTGTCTGACTATAGAGTCACCTATTACTAGTGTATCAGGCATGGTGTTTGGCCTTAAGGGCTGTGATTGATTGACACACTGATTTATTGAAGTATGTGTTGCATGTGTTTTGTTTTGAGGTGGTGGATTTTTGGATGTCTGCTTTGGGAGCCTCTGTTGTTTTGGTAAGTTTTTTATTAGAGCCTCTGAGTATGTATTTGTGTTTTTATGTGTTTGGTTTGCAGTTGTGGTAGGTCTATGTGGGACTGGGTTTGCTGTGTGTGTGGTTGCCATCTCCTCCTGTTTGGTCATGCCAGCCCTGAGTTGAGAGAGTTCAGCCTCCAGTTTGGCTATATAGTTGCATCTCTCACATGTATTTGTGTTTGTTGGGAGGAGGAGAGGGTTGTCTGTGTACATGAGACAATTGTAGCATTGTCTCAAGATACCCAGATTAACCAGCTGAACTGGAGAGGACACCAGTACTCTACCACTCGACATGCTAGAACAGTATAAAGGAGTGCTGTGCCTTTAAGGGAAGTGGATATTCACAGGGGTGGTAGGTGGATGTAGTGCTTACTTAGTATGAGAGTGCTTACTTAGTAGAGAAGTTTTGAGAACAAGTGCTAGGCTTATAATATAGTGAGTAGTCTGATTATACTAAGAGTAGAGCTTCCTTAAGGGAAAATTTGAAGAGCAGACTTGGCGGAGCCAGAAGAAGTTTAACCTTGTTTAACTGCTATGCGCACAAACACGCAAAGCCATGCAAACGCGGATTTTAAACAGGGAACTTCAAAAGAGCTAGAAATGGTCCAAAACAACCAATTACTACAGCTCATGTGCTGAGGTCACTTCCTACAGGGACAGGTAGGCTGCTCAAGGCTCCCCACTCCCACTGGTGATCAAAGAAACTTCCTTCTATCCAAGTAAGGTAATGGACAACACAGGAACTACACCACAGCCCAGAATACAGCAAAGCCTGTAAACTGGTCTAAACTAGTCGAGGAGAGGCGGGAAAACAAGGATTATTTTTTTGTTTTTTTTGTTTTTAGATAGAAACACACAGAAAATGCAGAAACAGTAATAAATCAGTTACATAGGCTAGCACACGTTAGTGGGCAGCCTCAACAGATAAATTAAGCAAACAAACAACAAACTTTCGATCAAATTCGACTAAAATGTAACTTTTAAGTGGTGTTGGAGGAAGCATTTTACATCAGACATATTTATTTTTATTTATTTGCAGTTTGTTTACCAGGATAGTCCATTGGGCCACAAGGAACCCATTTTCAATGGAGTCCTGGGGAGAAAAGCTCCAGTAATGCAAATAACAACGATACAAGAATACAAACATTACAAAATCTGAGTCAGTTAAAGAAAAAGTACAAGGTTACATAATAAAAAACAAATGCTGACATTTGGAAGAAATACAGTAATACAATGTGGTTAGACTATTTAAATCAAAAATACAGATCATAGTGCAGTATTTAATTCTTGCAAGTTCTTACTAAAGGGAGGTAGAGCTAACTATAGTCAAAGAATCTATGAGGGATGAGAACAGGAGCATTTCCATTTTGAAGTTAGGTGTGCATGGAGGAGAGTTTTAAAAGTTGTGAGACTTTTGGTTGTACGGATGAGGGGTGGAAGAGAGATCCAATGGCGAGCAAGTGAAAAGGATAGGAGATGTTTGCCTGGAGGACGAGTGGGTTTGTGGAGTTCAATTAGATTTTGAAAATTTGATCTTAGATGTCTATTAGGTAGATGCATTTGGAAGGTAGGGGCAAGTGAGAGGCAGGGGGAGGGGGTGAAGATAGCTTGTGAGCTTGGATAAGTTGAATGTATGTGAGATAGTTTGGTAGCTCAAGCCAATTGAGTTGTTGAAGAGGTATACGGTGATGGGTAGTGGATATGTGTCCTGTGTCAAATTTTGAGATTTTGTAGTAGCAGGAAGATAGTTTTGACTTGAGGGATGATTGCAGGTTAGTGAAGATAGAAGTACCATATATAAGTGAAGGAATGAGATAGGTAGTTGCAAGAACAAGCCTAGTTGGGGGAGAGATGAAACGGTTGTGACGATAGAACATACCAAGTTTTGTATGTGTTTTTTTAATATTTGATTGAATGTGGTAGTTGAATTTTAAATGGTCATTAAGAATAACACCTAGTAATTTAGCAGAGGAGACAATTTCCAGAGGAGTGTTATTTTGACTGGTAATGAGGAATTCATTTTTGTCAAGGGTGGTGGTTTTAGTAGGGGAGAATATCATAAGTTTGGTCTTGGTGGTGTTAAGTGCAAGATGGTTATCTAGCATCCATTGTTCAGTTGAGGAGAAGGCATCCTGAGTTAGTTTTGTTAATAAGGAGGTAGATGTGGCAGAGCAGATTATTGTAGAATCATCTGCATATTGGATAAGGTTTGCATTTGGGATGACATGATGGAAGTCATTAATAAAACTATTAAATAGTAGGGGACCTAAAACTAAGCCTTGAGGTACACCTGTAGCAGTGTGCTGGAAGGGTGAAATAGATTTATTCCATTTGACTGCCTGTTGGCTATTTTCTAAATAGCTGGGGAATCAATTGATGGAGGGAAGGGATAGTTTTATTTCAGAGAGTTTAGTAAGGAGAAGGTTGTGAGAGATGGTGTCAAAGGCTTTAGAAAGGTCTAAGAGGAGGGTAGACACAAAATGGCCAGAATCCCAGAGCTTGTTAACAGTTTCTAAGAAGGAAAGTAGGGCAGTGGTTGTACTGTGGCTAGGCCGGAATCCGTGCTGAGTTGTAGTGAGGAGGTGGTTGTTTATGAGATAGGGTAGTAGTTGTTGATAAATACATTTTTCAAGGAGCTTAGATCGCGGGAATAGGATAGCGATGGGTCGAAAGTTTGAGATATCATTGTTGTTGCCCCCTTTGTGGAGTGGAGTGACAAAAGCTTTTTCCCAGACATGGGAACATGATATTCAGAGATTGATCGATTTATTAGGATGGTAATGGGGAAGGCAATGGCTTCGGCAACTGTTTTTAGGAAGTAGGAGGGTATGTCATCAGGGGCATTGGAGCATGGTTTTAGGTTTAGAAGTTTTTTATATATAAATAATATAGTGCTTAAAAAAAATAATAGGCAAGTAAAACACAACAATTTTAGATAAAGCCCATTCTCTCTCTCCCATACACACATACACAGTCTTTTCTGCTTTCACACACACACACACACACACACACACACACACACACACACACACACACACACACACACACACACACACACACACACACACACGCACGCACACAGTCTCCTGTGCTTTCATACATACATTCACTCACACAAGATTGGTCTCAGTCTCTTTCTCAATCTCTTACAGAGTCTCTGCTGCTTTCATACACACATTCAGTCATACAAGATCGGTCTCAATCTCTCTTGATCTCCCTCACACACACAGTCTCCTCTGCTTTCATAAACACATTCAGTCACACAAGATCACTCGCGCATTCTCTCTCACTAACTGGGGCCCTTACAAGTCCAACCAAGAGCTTATCCTATCCCTGTCAATGAGTGACACCAGTGGAATCTCTGGTACAAATTTGTGGTTTCCCAGCTGCTTATAAAGGTTGTGCTTGAAGTGGGTCAGTGAGGTACTCTGTTTGACATGTATGGGAAGTCTATCCAGAGACAGGGCAGCATCTGGGAGACAAACCTGTCTCTCCGGCAGGTTTTGTTGATATCGCATATTAGACTCAGGCCTTTCAAGTGGCTAATGTGCCAGGAGTTTAACTTACGGATATGGAGCATCTCTAGTAGGGCAGGGTCTGAGATTGCCTTGTAAGGAAGACCCAGATCACCTCTGAGCAATCTGTACAATACCGAATAGAGTGATATTGATTTGAGCCTCTCTGCAGAGGACAGGTGTTGGGGGCCATGAATTCTCTTTGTGAGGTATTTCTGTGGCCTTTCCAGTGGGTGCAGATGTTTGGAGAGGTGTATACCAAAGGGGCATTATACTCAATTATTGGTCTAATGAGGGAGGAGTATAGAGAGGTAATAACCTCCTTTTTTCTAGATGCAATCCCTTTACTTATAAGATGGACCAAGTAGAAGGCTTTTCTGACCACTGTCACTACATTATGGTCAAATGTGAGGTTGTTATCAACCTGATTTCCCAGGTCTCTCACCACAGTTTGTGTGCTTGGGGTTGCCATTGATGTGGTAATCAGTACGGGCTGTATTTTTGCTGAATGGTATGATGATACATTTTTTTGCATTTAGCTTGAGACAATGACTTTGGCACCAGTTATTAGTTGCTGTGAGACCCTCTTGTAGTATGTTAACATCATTTGGGGAGTCAGTGACAGCACCCGACTTACAGTCATCTGCAAACTTGGTCAGCCACAGGCCTTTTGTCTTTGCCTGGACCTTTGAGAAGTAGATCCCAAATAGTAGGCGTCCCAGGACAGATCCCTGGGGAACTCCACTAGTGACAGGTCTGCTATCAGAGGTAGAACTGCTGCTTAGTGAGCATAAAATAATGGCGGCCATTAGTTTTTTTGACAGTCTGAGCTCCACGGTAGCTTGATATGCTGTGATGAACCGGCAGACTCTTGTTTGTCACAGGCATTACTTGTACATTAATACCCTGCTGAAGAACGTTTGTTCTACAATCAGGGTGTTGATGTACAGTTTGCCCATTCTCATTTTAGAGGGTATTATCATCCAGCTGAGTATTGATTTTTCTGACTGTGGCTTAGTTATATCTAGTTGATGTGGTTATAAATTAGGTAAACCTGTACAGATATATATTATTAAGTGGAATTTCAGATGGTTTGCCAATCTATATGAACATCAAACAATATTATGGGTTCATAAGTGATGTTTGAGAAGGCCCAGCACAGAATATCTTCTAGTGTGTCAGAATGGTTACCTGGGGAATGTATACACCCATGACTGCGACTGTCTTATAAACGTTTAGTTTTAGCCTAGTTAGTATGACTTTTGAGTTAGAGAAAATTGGCAGGATGTGGAGGAACAGGGGGATATCTAGTGTGTTTTTGTAGAAAACAGTGACACCACCAGATACTTTGATTGCTCTGTCTAATCTGGTAATGTTATAACCTGGTGAGGAAATTTCATTTTTTTTTTCTTTTCTGGATGAGCCAGGTTTCTGTGGCAACTAAGATGTCCACAGTGTGTAGTGCTATAGACTCTTAACCGTGTTTCTGACTAGACTATGCCCCTTTTCAAAACATCACTTCATTTTGTTTGACCCACCCCAAAGGTTGCCAACATTTAACTTCTTCATGCACATTCTATATTCATTTTTCAGAAAATAAAAAGCTTTCTGCGGTAACAGCTGCAAAAAGCTTCTATAGCTCTGTAATGGCTTCAGTCACCCAAGGTGAATAAATAAATTAAGGCATCTGCATTTGTCACCCTTGTGATACTGGAATAGTAGCATATTCACTGAGGAGGCCTAGGCCATTCATTCACTATGCATCAAGTTTTGTTGTGACAACCAATTCACAAAGAAAGGTAGGGTCTGCTCAAAATGGAATACTGGTTACTTTAATTAGAAATAGGTATATGAGCTGTGTGGCAGTTCTGAAGAATTCTGTCAGACTTCTGTTTGTATGAATTTAGGATGAAATCATAGAATATTTCAGAAATATATGTCTCAGGTTTAAATCATGATACCTTAAAAAATGAGGAGCTCAGCTGCTACTTTCAGTGGTACAATGTTATTATAAAACCTTACTTGGTGAAGCATTTTATCTTAGGTGAGAGCATTATACCTTCCCAACTTAGCCTGACAATGCTGCCTTTACTCCCTTGTGCTTATCTACCCAACAATTCCATTTCTTCCTCTGTCTCTCGTTTTACATCTCAGAAACCTATGGTCATGTGTACAGAGAAAGCAAGTCAATGTTACATGACAGACAGCTCTACAAAGAAGAGAGCATGCTGTCCAGTGCAGTAGAAATACAACCTGCTATAGCTGTCATATGAGATGCATGCAAGTGCACTGAGATATAAACACGCCATAAAGCATTTAGCTTAATTTCATCACTAATATCACAGTGCAGTGGGTCACAGTATTGCTCTGTTGTAATGACTTTTTGCAATGGTATGGGATAGGGAAGAGGCAGTTTCTGTAGTGAATGTATGCTAAGTAATAGTTTACTTTGGAATGCTTAGAATACACAGGTCTACATCTAAATATATGAAAGATGCAACTTCCACAGGAGTAGAAACTCCAATAGCCTTCAGCTGTAAACTGTCAAAGAATATGGGGCTAAGTACTAAGTACCTAGCAGATTCCTGTCCAGTTTAAACTTCTGAGGCTGAACTCCAGCTCGTAAGTTCTCTCGATTCCATGTTTGCGTAATGATTCATGAAAGAGGTGCATTTAGCAATCAGTCTTGCATGTGCAAGTTCTAATAATAACTAATGTCTTACTGTGGATGAAAAGCTATAAGATTGTTGTTTGACATTTCTACTGGGCTGTACAACCTGAATTCTCAGTATAATTGCAGTGTACCACTTTCTCTCCAATTAGTACAGATCAGTCATTTTTTAAATTAATGTCAGCACATGTAATAAAGGGTCCATAGGCATTATAATAAGCAGCTCTCCTGAATAGTACAAAGCCATCATATGACTGCATCAGACAGAGGTGTTGTGCATGTTTTTCTGAAACCTCTGTTGAAGCCAAACGCTTCATAGGAGTAGCATCTCAATTTTTATAATTAGTACCTTGAGGCATGAATAGTGCTGTAGTAATGACAGGCTGTGTCTTCCACAGGTGTGGTAGTTATTTGGCAGGTAGCTAATGTAGTATGAACCATCTTCTTATTCTGTAGGATGACTTTGTAATCATCGTTAATGGCTGAGGCGCACACTTAGTATATGTGGGTGCTTTGTTGTGAACTGACATCAGTCATTCAACTTCACCCGCTCAAAATATGTCACACAGCAAGTCAGA
>NC_056739.1:1114425941-1114525941 GCF_019279795.1 Protopterus annectens
TTAAAACTTGTTGCTAGATCAAGCCAAGGGCCTTCATTCAGTCATTCCCCTATGCAAGAGTGAAAAAGCAGATCAATGTTTCTTGTATCCTGCTCTTATTTTTAAGCTGCAGTGCCTATATTTCTTAAAACTGAACAAAGAGGAAGAAAGAAGGAGAAAAAGGGGGCACTTGTTTACTTTACTATCCCCATTTCCAGACTTTTGTTATTTATATACTCCTTCAGTGTTTTATTTATTTTAATCAGCTCTGAGAACATTTGTCTTATTATTTTCTCTAGATTACATTATGGCTGGGATTCAGTAATCCTCCGTGTAAGACTAAATAAGTCTTACACGGAAACTGCAGCCTAAGAGTATGACGTCAGAGCGCCATGCATATTCATCAGGGTGCACTGACTCAACTTTAAGGCTAACACGGAGCGTGCATGAGTGCACGGCGCATGTCAGACTGCCGAACAGTCTAAATATCCATGCCCCTGCAAGTGCCTAAATCTGAAAATGTCACCAGACATGAGCGAGTCTGCTCAAATGTGTATACCCCCAACACTACAATCCCACACATTATAAACCCCTGTACAAAGATAATAAAATGTAAAACTCTATTTTATTATTCCCGATATAGCTGCCAGTATTTGTGCGTGTTTGCGCGGGTTTGCCCATTGCTTAGCTACAGTTAGCAGTTTAGACATCGAAGAGGATAATAAACTACTTATATGCAAATTAAGCCGAATAGCAGTAGCGTAGTGGTAGAGCCTTCACACAAAGAGGAGGCATTCCCGGTTCGAGTCCCACCATTCCCCTTTCCATTTTTTTGTAGGAAATGTGTGCATAGAATAATTCCTGACATTTACCGTTTAACTTTTAGTAAAATGCATTGAAATGGCCTATGTAGTAGAGAACGATATTTTATAAATATATATTTATATATATATATATATATATATATATATATATATATATATATATATATATATATATAAGAAGGTGAAATGGTCATGCATACTGATGAATGCATAAGTAACATATCTTAAGCAATGTGATGCACTGCTAAGCAAAGTTTACATATAATTGCTCATAGCGTAGCACTGCTTTAACTAGCGCAATGGCTTTGCATGGAGCTGTGCATCGTGCCAACTAGCGCCAACAAAACATGTTTGCGTGGAGCTGTGCACCGCGCTAACTAGCGCAATGTCGGGCAACATCGTGCAACATAGAGCAACATCGAGCAACGTTAGGCAAAGTTGAGCAAAGTCAGCTAAACACAGCCACACCACCTTGGCGGTCTGGCCAGTAGTAAAATAAAAAGCAATGACAGGCCTCGAACCCAGGATACTGTGCACCATAATCACAGCACTAAACCACTAAGCCATGAAAGCTTTTGCTGTTCATACACTGTCAACATACATATACATATTAATCAAAGTTTACTCAGTGCTAAGCAGGTGTGCACTCAGCTGAGAATTTTCAAATCTGGCCAATCACAAATAAGTGTGGGAAATGAGGCATATTTAAGCTCCATAGGTGGGAATACTTGCCATAACTGGTTGTAGCTCCCATCTGTAGGCAGCATGGCTGATGTCGGAGAGGGCTCTCGCTTTCGAGCACAACGGTAGGGCATTGAGGAGTCAAAAGTGATGGTTTGGCTCCTCATCCATAATCATGATGCCAGACTCCTGCAGGGCCAGTTCCAGGGCACTGAATACAAAGCAGAAGCCTGGAACCATCTCGCACATGATCTCACCAGTGCCACAGGCGTCCCTCGGACTGGTGAGCAGGTCAGACACCACTACGCAGACCTGAAGAGATGCAAGCAGGACCAACTGAACCACTGGATACAGGAGGCCAGTGGGAATGAAAATGCCCCACTACTGAGTAGGTAGCCATGGAATGGAGTATGTAAGAATTGCTATTGTAGTCGATATTATGGATAGGTATATGTCTCAATATCACTTCATTTACTTCACAGCTGCAGGTGTCTGTGCTGCGAATCAGCAAGCCTATGCAGATAGGCTGCTAAGGCTGCGCCACCAGGCAGGTTAGTAATTATTCTGCATATATTGTTATATAAAATAAGTGAGAGAACCTGAAAAAAAGTGTTGTAGCCCAATAATAAAGGTATAATAAGTCCTGAATAATTTCTCTGTATGTACTGTTATACAAAATAAGTGAGAGAGCCTGAAAAAGAGTGTTGTAACCCATTAATATAGGTATAATACGTCTTGAAAAAGTCTTCTGCATGCACTGTAATATCAAATAAATGAGAGAGCCTCTAGAAAAGTGTGTAATGTAATTAATAAAGATATAATTCCTGGAGTGTGTCCGTGTCACTTAGTTCGAAATGTTGTTGTACTCTTGCATTATATAAATAGTACTGTTGTATTAAGCACTGTCAACCCACACTTGGGCACGCCCATATAAAGTGGATGAAGGGAGTGCCAGTAGCTGTGAAGCATATATACAGTCCTCAACTGTTGGTAATGGCTGACATTTATAGGTAAATCTGGCACATAAGTAGCTTGTTAATGTGTTCCCCAGAAATGTCAGTGTGCTGCTAGAAATGTAGGGGGCTGTAAAAATATAACTGATAATGTCACCTGAACACATCCAGATATGTAGATATATAAATATAAATAAAATATATAAATACATAGCAGTAACATCTGCATCCTGGACAGTTTGTATGTCAGATACAGGTCAGGTATATAAGGAACTAGCAAAACCCATTTCCCAACTTAATGGACTTTGCCTAGTGTAATAATACATGTAGGGGATATATACCTGCAGTCAATAGGAATGTAGTGTAAACTATAAGTACATATAAGTAGTTAATGGAGGTATCTTTTTACACCCTACTATATGTGCATAAACAATGCAGTTCCACACCTCAATGGGTATGTCTAATCTCAAAACATTTGTTGGGACATATGTCCTATTGGTTTATAAATATCTGCATTTACTTTGATGCATGTGCCCTGTTCAAACACCACAATCTTGGTGGCCTGTTGCCACCAATCAATCCTGCATGCTGTTGGATTGTCCACTGTTGTTCTATATATGCATGTGTTATGCTTGCTGTTCAACTGTTGGAACTCTGGTGTGTTGGGTTAATGAGAATATTACTGCATGCTGTTACAACTAATTTGAAATGCTGTTGGCTGTTACCAACCCATATTGTCATTAAACCCTCCTAAACATAGAACGTATGGGAAGGCCGGTCCCAGCGGACCCACTTGTCCAACCTCAGCTGGCGATGGCACCTTGCACCAGCAGGTCCGGTGCCCAGCCTGGGACCTCCTCCTCCATTGGCCCTGTGCCACCTTCGGGTGGAAGCGCTGCAGGGAATAGTGTTCATCCCCCCGTGCAAGCGTGTCCAGAGGAGGGCCACCTACCACCCTCCAAACGGTCCAGGCTGTCGTGCGTAGGGAGATCCAGTGTTCAGTTGCTGATCCTCTACACCAGCTCGAGGCACAAGTGGCACAACTCACGGGTGAACCTGCCCCTCCTACACAGCCGCCAGCACAGCCACCCTCTGGGATGTGAAGGTGCAGTAGTGACTGCCCATGGGTGGGGATCTCAGTTCCACTGTTGCCATCTGTGGGCTCATGGGCTTGTGATTTCCAAACATCCTTCCCCGTCAATGGTGTTCACCCACCCCATGTGTCATATTCCGCCCCTGTATGCGTCTTGTTTGTCTTGTCTGTTTACCTCCCCAACCTACCTCCCCAAATATACCTACTTCCCCTACCCTACATTCCACTCTCACCTGAAAAAAAAATGGGCAATCTGCTCCCACAAAAAAATTATGCCCCATACATAGCTGCCCATTTTGCACACATGTCCGCTGGACACATAAACTGAAATTTAATTGGTAGTACAACATACTTTGTTGTCCTCACCCCTCTCTCAGGG
The DNA here is from genome assembly GCF_019279795.1 of Protopterus annectens. Taxonomy (NCBI): domain Eukaryota; kingdom Metazoa; phylum Chordata; order Ceratodontiformes; family Protopteridae; genus Protopterus; species Protopterus annectens. The sequence continues at coordinate 1,114,429,851 of NC_056739.1, forward strand.
GTGGAAGGTTTCAAATTTCCCTCCAAATTTCTAGTATATGCACAGCTGTTGCTGTTACAGAAATGGGCAGCTATGGACCTTCCCTACGCCCATCCTGCATATCCCTAGCTGTTTTCCCTACTGTCTTTCCCTCTTTGTGCCCCTTTTTCACCACTGTCCCATCTCCCCATTTTCTTTTCTTTCAAAGAAATTAGCGCGGGGATTAGCGGGAGTAAGCGCTTGTAACCAGTAGTTAGCGGGTTTGTGCGAGTGTGCGCTTGTGTGCGCTTAGCTAAGTATTGCTAAGCATTGCGCAAACCTGCGCAAACCCGCTTACAACTGCTTAAAAGTGCCTTAGTCACCCTGCTTGTGAGGGCCCTTGTTCTGTTCAGCAGCAAAATAAAACATTACTGTCAGTCTCGAACCCCGGACCTTGGACACACTAGACTGCATGAAGTACCACTAAGCTATAGTAGATATACAGCAGGTTGTTGCTGAAATATATATATCATGTATCAGAATGAGTGAATATAAAGGAAAGATAGGAATGCCATAACACAAAACCTGTTCTGTGGAACTTTACCAGCAGTTGCTTTGGAATTGCATTACATGACTGTGATAACAGAACCAGACATTCTAGCAGTAAATAATGTTACAGCAGCACTTTTCAACCCCCACACAGTATCATAGCAGGAGAATCCCCACCCAAATGTACAAAATACCTGTGTGTTCAAGGTCCAGCAAGGATGTAGGTAGGCATACTCAGTACTGGAATTGTCCAGTTTTCATGAGCATCCTGTGCTAATGTCAACAAAAAAAGCACAAACAGGGGTGAGTACAATTCTACACTGACAACTGTGTACTGGAAGTGGCAACATTCAGGTCTGAGTACAACATTCAAATCACTGGCTACACCCCTAGCATCAGATATAGGAAGTATACCAACCTTCTGACTTACACAACGGTGTCCAGAGCAAACAAGCATGGTCCCCACTTTGGAAAGCTGAAAGGGCTAAGCCTACCTGACCTAGAAATTTATAGCATTGGGTTGCTATGACAGTGAGTACTGCAAGTACCACACAGCAGGCTGCATGCAATTGCCAAATGGTGGCCACCAATTGGTGCAGAGGCCATCACATGCACATAGGTTCATAGGTTCATAGGTTCATACTAGGCTATCTGCCCTAGGGCATTTATAAGCCTAGCCAGAGTGTATGTGGCTTACACCACCCCTTAGGATGAGAATACTACGCCCTTTTAGGGTTTAGTTTACTATGCCTCTGTCTAGTAGTGACAAAGAGATGACCCCTGGGGTAAACCTACGATCTCCCATCCACTCGTCGAGATTTCTCTTGAATAGAGTCAGTGAGGGGCTCTGCCTTACATGGACTGGGATTCTGTTCCAGAGTGTAGGGAGCCTCTGGGTTATGAATCTGTCCCTCCAGCACGTTCTATTTATTTCTGTGTTGAGGTTTAAGTCACTTGTTCTCGTGGCTCTGATGGATTTGGATTTTCTGAGGTGGAGCATGTCCATTAATTCAGGATTGGACATGGCCTTGTACGTCAGGCACAGATCACCTCTGAGTAGGCGGTATGCGACTGAATAGAGCTGGAGTTTTTCAGTCGGGCAGCATATGACATATGTTTAAGACCCTTTATCCTCTTGGTGAGGAACTTTTGGGGTCTTTCCAACTGCTGCAGGTGTCGGGTGAGATACATCCCAAATGGGGCATTGTACTCAATCATTGGCCTGATAAGAGAAGAGTACAGGGGCACAATGACCTCTCTTGATCTAGATGTGATACCCTTCATGATAAGGTGGGCAATATAGAAGGTCTTCCTAACCACTTTGGCAATGTGAGTGTCAAATGAGAGGTTACTGTCAACCTGGGTCCCTAGGTCCCTGATTACCTCTTCCGTACTTAATGGATTACCGCCTATGTGGTAATTTGTCGGTACCTTGTTTTTCCCAAAGGTTATGACTATACATTTTTTGGTGTTTAGCTTAAGGCCATGGCTCTGGCACCAATTATCCGTTTCTATGAGGCCTCTCTGAAGGATGTTTGTGTCCACTGGAGTATCAATTATGGCGCCCAGTTTGCAGTCATCTGTGAACTTTGTCAGCCACAATCCTCCTATGTTTGCCTGTACCTCGGAAAAATAAATGCCGAACAAGAGGGGTCCCAGGACTGAGCCCTGTGGGACACCGCTTGTGACTGGCTTAGAGTCTGACATAGCTCCAGCAACTCTGACCCTGTGGGTTCTGTCCTTGAGCCAGTTTGCAACCCATCTTGTGACATATGGGTTTACATTTAAGCTGGTGAGTTTGTCTATGATGCCCGAGTGGGGTATTGTGTCAAAGGCTTTTGCAAGGTCAAGGTAGGCTGTGTGAACTGCCTTACCCTCATCAATGGCCTTACTGACTGTTTCAAAAAAGTCGACCAAGTTCAGAAGGCAGGATCTGCCCTTGACAAAGCCAAATTGGGTAGGATCCAATGTCTGTAGGTCCCCAATGTCTTTGTTTATGAGTTCCATAATGATCCTCTCCATAGCTTTGCAGACCAGGCTTATCAGGCTTATGGGGCGGTAATTTCCAGGGTCCGTAGAAGCACCGCCTTTGTGAAGTGGGACCACTGTTGCCGTACGCCACTCTTTGGGTACTTATCCTGTGGTAAGGCTAAGATTAAACAGCAGCCTTATGTGTGGGTTTAGTTCCTCTTGGAGTTCATGTAGCACACAGCCTGGGACACCATCCGGTCCCATTGATGCTGTGTTTTTAGCTTTAGAGAGGGTGGCTCTCACCTGGGCATCTGAGATGTTAGGGAGGCTACACTCTGCTGGGATAGTTATTTCTCCTTTTGGGGGGGAGGGGGAGGAGAAATTTGCACTGAACCTGTCTGCCAGAATGTTGGCAATGTCAGTGGGTTCAGTGTATTTTCTGTCATTTTGGACTAACTCTGAGCATATCTGGAAGTTTCCACCCAGGTTTCTAACATAGCTAAAGAAGGCCTTGTGATTGTCTTTTGTGTCATTTGCGATTTTTCTCTCAAAGTTGGCCTTGGATGATTTTTATGAGTGATCGTAGTTTTTTGCTAGTACTGATCAGAGATGCCTTTCCTTTTAGGGATTTTGCTCTGTCATGTAGTAGCTTCCTCCTTCTGTTGTAAAGTTTGTTTATGGCTGGGGTCCACCAGACCGGTCGCCTGCCTTTGGGGGAATGGGTCTTGGTTTTATTTGGGATTGCATGATCCATGCATTCTTGAAGGTGCCCATAGAAGGCATTTGCAAGGGATTCAGCAGTGTTGGTTGTGGTTTCCACTGGCCCAGGGGCCTTGAAAGATACCACTTCAGTCTTAAGAAGTGTGAAGTTTGCTTTGAGAAGTTCTTCACTGTGGTCTTTTGTGCAGGGGTGGGGCGGGATGTGGATTTCCAGTGAGATTAATTTATGGTCTGATCTTACCAAAGAGGGATGTACTTCCGTGTGGAGCATTTTGTCCCCATGTTTGTGATGATCAGGTCTAGTATATTGTCTCCTCTTGTGGGAATGGTGACTAGTTGTTCCATTGCATTTGAGTTTATGAATTCTAAGAACCTTTGGGCTAGAGTGTTGGGGCTTGAGTAATGTTCCCAGTCTATGTTTGGGTAGTTGAAGTCTCCCAAAATGATGGTATTTGGAGAGACATTCATACTCTCCAGTGTCTTCAGGAAGGCTGTGTGGGGTTCCTGAGTTTGAGAGGGTGGTCTGTAGCATGCTACAAACTGTAAGGCGGTTTTGCCTATGGTTAGTTGCACCTGGATAGTCTCCGATGCTTCGTGCATTGCCACTAACTTGGAGGTGTGGGTATCTTTGATGAAAATGGATACTCACCCTCCTTTTGTGGTTCTGTCCAAGTTTTGGGGCCGGAAAGCATGATATGAGGTAAAACCTGATAGTGCTGGGGTGCTCTCAGGAGCCTTGAACCAGGTTTCAGTCACTGCACAGACATTGATGTTCTCCATACTGAGAAGGGCTTTGAGGGCGTGCATCTTGAGGTTTAGACTTCTGGCATTGAGCAGCATTACCCTTAGTTTTTTTCCACTTGTGTTTTCTAGGGAGGTAGGTTTGTCATTTGAGCCTTGTCTAAAAAAGGCACTATGGGGGTGGCAAGAGCCTTGGCCAATATCCGGAAGCCCAGGGGTGACAGGTGCAATCCATCCCTTGTGAAGCAGCGTGGCTTGTCAAGCATGTCATCCCAAGCAGACAGACACTGGATCCCCTTAGAATGACACCAGTAATTAAGCCAATTGTTAAAACTGATCATTTTGTCTTTGTACTGTGGCATCATTCTTGGTGAGGGTAAGATGCTGCTCAGGGTCAGGGTCATACCGGCCTGGGCTACATAATCAGAGAGCTCCTCTATGTCTCTTTTCATGTAGTCCAGGGAGGTGTCTCAGGTCGTTTACACCTGCATGTACAATGACTGAGTCATATTTGTACTTGCTGTGGAGTGACCTGAGTGCTTGTGTTATGTGGCGGATTCTAGCTCCCGACAGGCAGCTTACTGTGACCCTCTCCTTGTTCAGTCTGGTGAGCGGGACGTCAGTGTGCCTGACTATGGAGTCACCTATTACAAGTGCGTCTGGCATGTTGTTTGGCCTTAAGGGCTGTGACTGTTTAGCACACTGACTTTGTGAACTATGTGTTGCATTTGCTATGTCTTGAGGTGGTGGTTGCTTGGGTGTCTGCTTTGGAGGCCTCTGCTGTTTTGGTAGATTTTTAATCAGCCTCCAGTATGTTTTGTGTGTTTATGTGTTTGGTTTGCAGTTGTGATAGTTCTATGTGAGACTGGGTTTGTGGTGTGCGTGGTTACCTTCTCCTCCTGACTGGTCTTGCCAGTACTGAATTGAGAGAGCTCAGCCTCCAGTTTGGCTATATAGTTGCATCTCTCATATATTTGTATTTGTTGGGAGGAGGAGAGGGTTGTCTGTGTACATGAGGCAATTGTAACATTGCCTCAAGATTCCCAGATTCACCAGCTGAACAGGAGAGGATGCTAGCAACTGACCCTTCGACATGCTAGAAATAGTGAAAAAGATTGCTGTGTAACTGAGTCAGAAAGGACCTATAGGGAAATGGGTACTCAACAGAATTTAGGTGAATGAAGTACTTTTCGTTTGTTTAAGAGTGCTTTACCTGTATACAAAATGCTTTAGGAGCAAGTGCTGAGCTTTTCAGATAGAGTATAGGCTGTTTAGATTGCAAGTAGAACAGTTCTAAGGGAAAAATTGAAGAGCAGACTTGGCGGAGCCAGAAAAAGTTTAACCTTGTTTAACCGGCGCTGCGCTATGCGCACGACCGTGCAAAGGCAGATTTTAAGCAGTGAACTACAAAAGAGCTAGGAATGTTCCCAAATAACCAATTACTAACAGCTTCTTGTGCTGAGGTCACTTCCCCCAAGGATAGGTAGGCTGCTCAAGGCTCCCCACTCCCACTGGTGAGCAAAGAAACTTCCTTTTATCCAAGTAAGGTAATGGACAACACAGGAACTACACCACAGCCCAGAATACAGCAATGCCTGTATACTGGTCTAAACTAGTCGAAAAAGGCGGGAAAACAAGGATTATTTTTTGTTTTTTTTGCAGAAATACACAGAAAATGCAGAGACAGTGATAAATTAGTTACACAGGCTAGCACACTTTAGTGGGCAGCCTCCACAGTTCAATTAAACAAACAAACAAGCAAACTTTCGACTACATTCGACTAAATGTAACTTTAAGTGCAATTTTTAAAATAAATCCAGTAATCAGTAAAAAAAACAGTTCAGGCTAGATTAAAGTAAGCAGCAGAAGCTATTTTCAGTGAAAAAAAAGCAAAGATACTTAAATCCAGAAAGCAGTCGCTTTTTCGAGTTCCTTGCTGCTAGGACCACTCTGTAAACCCACGTGGAGCTTGTCTGAGCAGTATAGCCAGAAAAAAATGCCCAGAGGTGGATTTTAAGCAGTGAACTACAAAAGAGCTAGGAATGGTCCCAAACAACCAATTACTAACAGCTTCTTGTGCTGAGGTCACTTCCCCCAAGGATAGGTAGGCTGCTCAAGGCTCCCCACTCCCACTGGTGAGCAAAGAAACTTCCTTTTATCCAAGTAAGGTAATGGACAACACAGGAACTACACCACAGCCCAGAATACAGCAATGCCTGTATACTGGTCTAAACTAGTCGAAAAAGGCGGGAAAAAAGGATTATTTTTTTGTTTTTTTTTTTGCAGAAATACACAGAAAATGCAGAGACAGTGATAAATTAGTTACACAGGCTAGCACACTTTAGTGGGCAGCCTCCACAGTTCAATTAAACAAACAAACAAGCAAACTTTCGACTAAATTCGACTAAATGTAACTTTAAGTGCAATTTTTAAAATAAATGCCGTAATCAGTAAAAAAACAGTTCAGGCTAGTTTAAAGTAAGCAGCAGAAGCTATTTTCAGTGAAAAAAAAGCAAAGATACTTAAATCCAGAAAGTAGTCGCTTTTTCGAGTTCCTTGCTGCTAGGACCACTCTGTAAACCCACGTGGAGCTTGTCTGAGCAGTATGTGCAGATACCTATAAAAGCAGGCTGTATTTACTGTCCACACATGCAATCATTTCATTGCAGGTACAGAGAGAGCGAGAGAGACACACACAGACAACAGCAACAGAAAAAAAGAAAAAAGATCTAAAAATATATATATATTGAAAAAAATAGTAATATATTGAAAAAAAGAAAAAAGAAATATATTGAAAAAAATAATATATTGAAAAAAATAAGAAAAAAAAATATATATTGAAAAAAATTAATATATTGAAAAAAATAAAAAAATATATTGAAAAATATATTGAAAAAATAAGATATAAGAAAAATAATAATTACAAAACACATGGAACTGACAAATACAAACACATACAAAGGAAAGGTTGTTGTTGTTATGTCTTTCGGCTTTTCCCGGTTAGGGGTCGCCACAGCGGAACTCTGGTCCGCAAACGATTGGCAGTAGATTTTTACGTGCCGAGTTGCTGGCCCTGACCACAACCTTCAATGAAGGTATGCCCATTCACGCATGTCTCCACACAGAAGATGATCTAGCTGAGAATCGAACAGGACAATGTCTTACTGTGAGGCGACAACCCTACCGCAGCACCACCACCGCAGTAACAGATATGTATTTACTGGCATGTAGTAGATGTTTTTGAAGAGTACTCTACATAGTTTGAATCATCCATATATGGCAGCAGTACGTATCTATGCACAGATGCCCTGCATAACTAATGGCATGGAGAAATCAGTGTGTAGCTGTGTGCAGTGGGGTATGACTGTGACATATGTAGTTCAGCATTAAATGTCAAACATCTGATCCATGTTATCTGTGTTCTGTACAGTAGTGTGTACAATGGCTGTTTGGGGGAGTAGCGCATACAGTTATATAAACATGGATGTGACAGAGTAACAAATGCATGATAGTCATATTAATGTGTAGCTTAGCATTGGCAACAGCTGTACCAGGCTAGTATGCTAATCTAGCATTTGCAGCTATATATACACACACTCTAATATTACTGTGTGCTCACATGTGACACCTGTTCATGTTGCAGTAAGGCCCAACAGGTCAGCCATGAGGTACACAAACTTACAACAGTGTGGACCTTGTGTGTGTATGGCACACACATACGGAGAGATCTGTCTGTGTCAGATATATTAGCATCTGTACATGTGCATAGAGCAAGGGATATACTGCAACTGTTTGTGAAGGGTGGACATATATATGTTGTTGAAGGTTGTTATGTGCATATTTCTATGTAGGTTGTAGTGTGTGGCAAACAAGATAGCATACAGTGCTGGTATATGACATGTGGTGGTTAAATGCTGTGGGTATGATTCATCAGGTTTGCAGTGTTGCAGCCAGTGAGGCCTGCTAAAGCTACATGGGCTGAGAACTTCTACAATGCATTCCGCACAACACTGTGCAATATTATGACATAACTGTATACCTCACAACCTTTGCATAATTGATATTCCCACCATGAAAGGTGGACTGTATATGTGCCTATATGTATATCTATATGTAAACCAATGGATGTTTATATATATGTGTGTGTATATATATATATATATATATATATATATATATATATATATATATATATATATATATATAGAGAGAGAGAGAGAGAGAGAGAGAGAGACAGGGTCATATTTACTGCAACAGATGCCTGGTGACAAAGCCATGGACTCAAGATCAATGTTGACACTGCATTGACATCCCTTCTTGCAAAAAATCTGTACCCATTAACTACCACATAGGTGGTAGTCTACTTAACACCGAAGGTGTGATAAGAGACCATGGGACACAGGTGGACAGTAGTCTCCCCTTTGATAATCACAGTGCCACACTAATCATGTTATCTGTCTATGTGGCACACGTCATCACAAAAGGTTTGTCATCCAGGGAAATATAGGTCAGTGTTCCCCTCTACTCATCACACATAAAACACATTATAGAGTACACTGCCCCATGTGGTATGTACCTCACAAGACATCTACAGCAACTGGAAAGGACACAGACATACCTCACAAAGAGTAATACTGGCCTCAAACAGATGCCCTATGCAGACCGTCTCACAAAACCACAGCTAGACTGTGTCGCATACCGCCTACCCAGATGTGACCTCTGCCTAACATACAAAGCTATGTCAAACCCAGAGCTGTTGGACATGCTCCATGTAAACAGATCACAATCCCTACATGCTACACGATCTAGGGACCTAAACCTTGTGACCTCAATAAACAGCACAGGCTGGAGGGATAGATTCCTATCTCAGAGACATCCCATAATCTGGAACAAACCACCTATCAATAGCAAACAAAGCTCATAATTAGCAGTCGTCATAAATAATCCTGATGATTGTATGGGAGATAGGAAATACACCCCAGGAATCACCTCTGTGGCTCTGCTTGACAGGGCCACGTGAAATGAAATTACCTGTGTGTCAAAGGCCAGGATAGTGTATGGCTAGACTTTTATAGGCCCTAGGGCCAATAGCCTATTACCTACCTATGAACTGATACACACCCACATGTACATGTTGCAATAATTGCTATTTGAGGTTGACTGAGTGTGATGGTGAATGTGTTGGTGAATGTGTCAGAGTTCTGTATATGTGATAGCTTAGTGGGAAACTGTTTCTGTCATGGTATTATGTGTCCTAGCTGTGATCCCAGCAAAAGATGTGTAAGATATTGCTAGGCAGAGAAAGCAGTATGCCATATGGTCTGACATAGTCCCTTGGTGTCAACTGGGGTGTCCCATTGTAGGCTAAAGCAGTACATGTATGCTTATTGAGTGTTACTGCTGGTGAATCCAACTCCTGTATGAACTGCAGTACTACCTGAAGCTGTATGCCTAAACAGCACAGTATGGTGTATGTCCACATTTCTTGGAACCACTGTTTTGTGTGTTCCCTGTAGTCCTCTCAGATTACATACCTCAGGCATAAGGTTTTGTAACTACTGACACACAGTACTGTATGGTACACAGGTAAAGGTCATCTGGATTGCCATACCTTTGTGCCTGGTATGTATGTCTGATGTGTGTGTGGGTATGCCTGTACCATGGCCTCAGTCATAGGTGTGTTACAGGATATAAGTGCGTATCTAGCAACATGTATAGTCTAGTACAGCAGTATGCCACCTATATTAACGAATGTGCACATATGTTAGGCAGGGGTTTGCCATCAATGACTAGTGTGGTATACTGGTAATACTGTAACTGGACTTTACAATCATTGCAATGGATTACATATTTCTTGATGCATTAGCTTGATATATACCTCATGTGGCTAGGTGGTGCATTGTGTCACATACAGTGTGCCATGTACTGTTGTATAGTCTTACATACTGGTTTATCTTTGTTGCTGTGCAAAACATGGTTTGATATATAGAGTGTGCCAGGCACTGTCAGGCAGTTGTGGGTTGAGCACTGATATGTGGTATTGAAAGTGTGTATCCTCTGACAGCCAATAGGTGGCTATATATGGCAGTTAATTGATATCTGTACTTTAGAATGTTAAGTGTGCCACATGACTTGCTCACACATATTGTTTTATTGTCTTCCAGGGTCATGGCCCACCATCGTAATCCCACCTATAGCCCAGCAGAGGAGGAACAGATCACAACAAGCCTGGTGCAGCACTACGCCCTGCTGTTCTCAAGAACCAGCCACGACCAGCATGAGCAGACTGCACTGTGGCAAGATCTTGTCCGTAGGGTAAATGACATAGGCATGCATAACCAGACATATGAGCAGGTACGCCATCACTGCAGTGATTTAATTAGACATGTCCAGCAGCATGCGTCTGATATCCATAGACAACAGCTTGCCACAGGTGGTGGGGTAGCTATCCATCCCCCCTCACCAGAGTGGAGGAGCTGCTCCTGAGCCAGGTGGCTCCTGGCTAACAACAACAACGACAACTAACATGTATCATCATGGAGGCCAGAGCCACCCAGCAAGTTGACATGGAACGTGCAGGTAACATGGCATAGCTGTAGACTACTGTTACCTCTATTGGTAGAGCATGCTTATGTGAGATGTGTACTGTGTAGTTAGAAGATGTGCTGCCTAGTGTTGTGCAATATTAATAATTAGGAATATAATCTGTAGGCCTGTGACTGTCAACCGTTGTACTACTTTAAGATTGCAAACACACAGTAGCAATGCCACAGTTGTTGCCACTGACAAACTGTCTCATATCTTTGTAGGTCCCTCTGGTGTGACAGCAAGGCAGCAGACCCATGCTGGTGAGTGTGTTCTACATTTAATATTGCTAATTAAATGTGCATGTCATAGGTGAGGTGTAGGCCATGTACACGTAACACACCTACGCATAGTGCATGCTGTGCATGTTTGCTGTGAGACTATGCACATCCCAGTAATGTGAGTAGCTGCCTCAAACACATGCAATACACAGAGCATCCCACACAATTGTGGTAACACTGTAGTGGACATTGGATAGGCAGAGTCGATACACATGCACACAACATACACAACTTTGTCATACCCAGTACATGTTAACATGCTACACATGGCGTATTCAGACACCCACTTTAAGGTCACACTCCAGTATCCCAAATGTCATCCACACAGCACACATAATATACCTGAGGGGTAGAGGCCTCTCATGTAGCTGTGCGACACTCTTCAACACATAACACATTCATGTTAGGCAATGCCCCCTATTGGGCACCTTACAAACCCATGTAACAACTGGCTGTGAAATGGTGAATGTAACCATGGTACTGCAGTTCTGGTACAGCATGGTATGTGCCAGTCTGGCACACATTAGTAGCCTTGAGTGACCACATGATGCTGCATGATGATGGCTCATGGTACTACACCCCATCCAGTTACAGTGACCACAGTACTACACAAAGCATTAATTGCTATGCACCTCAATGTTGTGTTTGTGCAAACATATGCACCTATATGCAATATGCATAGCAATCACCATTTGTACAAAGTGACACATATATGTCTTGTAATGCTATTGAGTGTATAGGTCACATGACAAACACTGTGTATGTGTGATGTTTAATGTTGCAGTTGTGTTGTAGCATGCCATGTCATGGCTGGCACTGGCATGTCAACAATATGTCCTACACTCACCATAACCACTGTACAATGGCTATGTTGAGCAATGGTATTCCATCAGGTATACATGCACCACTCATCCTGTGTGTATACATAGCATGCATGTGCTAAACCTGTGTCCACAATTATCTGCTAAAGACACAAACGCTCTAATCAGAAATGGATATCTACATGACACACAGATACACATCCAGCCATGGTATGTATACCTGTGAGTGATGGTGCACAGGACATTGCAGAGCTTTTAATAATTGCACAATAATGTTGTGTCCATGTACACATTGCGTTCCTGGGTGAGGCCAACCACTGAACAACAACACACATGCATCAAAGCCATGTATACTGTTATTAGCAAGGGCTGTCTACACTCGCACTGCATGCTGTTGAGCAACACACTTCCTGCATGCTGACACGTGTGATATAACTGTTTGGCTTGTGATACTGTACCCCACCATCACCCGCTATTGAGTATGTTCTGGATTGCTGGTGGTGTGTGTGTGTGTGCCTGTTTTAGTGAGGAGTGCATTTGTGTGCATGTGTGCATGTGTGCATGTGATCCTGTGTTCATGTGTGCATGTGTGCATGTGTTCATGTGTGCATGTGTGCATGCGTGCATGCGTTCATGTGTTCACGTGTGCATGTGTTCATGTGTGCATATGTTCATGTGTGCATGTGTGCATGTGTTCATGTGTTCATGTGTACATGTGTGCATGTGTGCATGTGTGCCGACATCATGTACAGGTCATAAAGTGTGTTTCCAGTCTTCCTCTCACAGGTGCTGACTTTGGTCTAGTTCACTGCAGCAGGGAAACTGATGTCATTGAGCAAAATAGTGATAATGATGATAGGTGTGTTGAGGCACAGGCATGCTTGCCAGGGTCTGTCGTTGGGCCACCAATCAACAGCACACAAGTGTCCACCCCATCCATGCACACAGTCATACTGCCAATACATCCATCAACAATGCCCTTAGCTGAGGGACAGCCTACAGTCGGCATTGGCCAGGACAGAGTGGTATCCATGGCACATGCATCCCGACACAGCAGCCATACCCAGATGTCTGGAAGGGTACCACATAGGCAGATGTCCAGGGGTTCTCGTCAGAGCACTGCTGCTCATCATGCCACTGGCAGACGTGCCACAGGTCTTACAACTTCACGCATGTTCCAGGCTGTCATGGAGGCACAGGCATGTATGGAACGGTACACCAGACAGGGACTAAGGGCACAGAGGGCACATAATACCACCATAATTGACGGTATCCATGACCTAGCAGGTGCCATCCGTAATTACACTGAGGTCACTGATAGACGTTGGGGTGATACATTAGATGTCCTCCGCAATGTCATGTCCATGTGTGACAGTGCGGGAAGGTTGAGTCATCGACGTGGACATATGCCAGCAACATCAGCAGCTGGCAGTCACCATGGATGTCCCTCTAGTCACAGCTATTCCCTTAGTGCCAGTGCCAGTACCAGCCCCAGCAATGTTGGGGGTGGGCTGTCCATAGAACATCTTAGAAAACCATGTGCACGTGGCTATGGACAGTCCCGGTAGGGACCTGGGTCCAGTGTACATCCATCTACCTCTGGGGATAGTACCCAGTCTGGCTTAGTACCTGATAGTGTCAGTAGCATCCCTGCCAGGCACAGGTACCATATCCATGGCCAGAGATGGTGATCTGTAAAGCCTGGCAGGTACAGTCTGTGGCTGTCCCACAAATACCCATATATGGCAGCCACATGGTGGAGCTGTGTGCATGCAGACACACACACATATAAACCAGACACCTAGGGCTAACACATACCCACACACATTACATCAATATTGGCCCATAGCAGTACTCTTGCCGCACACACACACACACACACACACACACACACACACACACACACACACACACACACACACACACACACACACACACACACACATACATGTCGATTGTATGGCTCACTGTAGGCCTCTGGCAAACCAACAACACACCCTGTGCATATGATGAAACCTGTGCCACCTCCTGTCATCTGTAACATTGATGCAGGAACAGGCTACCATGGTGCTGATGCACAGGGTGACTTTATAGCAGTATAGCAATGTTAGCATGTTGTCAGCAGTAGAGTGTAATGATATGCATGAAGGTGTAGCTGAGCAGGCATGATGCATTAAAGCTATGATTGTCAATGTAGTATTGTTTACACCAGGGTTAGTTCCAATAGTGTATTGTCCGCCCATGTGCCACTTGGCTGATGTGTGTAGTATTGGCAGCATGTGTTAGAGAGTGGACAGTATGTGTGGGATGTGTATAGCACATATTTGCAGGTGTACATTTGTGAACATGGTGGAGGTGCACTGTCTGCATGTACATACATATTGGACACATGGGCAAGATGACATGCCCTGTATTACACAGTAACACTCCATAGTTTCTATTGGTGGCCAGTATGCATTGTACTACACACATTTCGTAACTTGACTACACATGTGTGTATGACATGGTTTGACACTCTGCTGTGGGTGATACTGTTACTATCCGTCATTGTTTTGCATTCTGGTAGTATACATAACGTCAACACCCTGACCATAACCAATCATTAGATGATGTCTTGACAACTGACACACAGATGTAGGACACACAGTAACATTTGGATCCTTCAGGTACTATACTATGTCAGTAACCAGTGGTATTCACCTGCACCCATTACTGTGACCACTCCTGTTTGGCATATAGCTCTCTTAGGTACAAGCAATCACAGTAGGGATATGTCCATCCACATCTGGTAATGCATACTGTGGCCTATAATGCATTCTCCAGATGACACACACATCCTCCACAAGGGTATCATACAGACAGATACCTGTTATCAAACCCATGCTGTAAAGCTATAAGCCAAACAAAGCATAGTCATCCACCTTTACGGAACATAGTATCCCCACAGTACCACATAGGTAGTAGCCACCAGAATGATGAACAGGTACCGATGTGTACATGCAACCAAGTGTTACATCATCTCTCCTTTGATAATCACATTTCCAAAGGTAATTTAAAATCCCTCGGTGGATCACATAAGCAATAAGGGGTCTGCATGCATATCCACAAAGGTTGTTGTACACCTATAATGAATAGCCATCATTGACAGACTTTGCTGCGTTTGAACAAGTCTGATGTATATCTCGGTCATAAACCCTCACTCACACAATTCAATAGAAACCGTAATGAGTGTGTGTGACACAGATGACCTAGGCCAGGGATCACTGCAGTGGCTGGCCTTGTCACAAGCATACAGATGTGACCTAAGGTCTGGAAAGCAGCAGCACACTCTGGCAAAGATGACAGATGTGTTCTTGGAGAAAGCAGGGTTCCCACACATGCAATAATTGAGGTCACATGTACGTCTATGTATTTGCCACACAGCTACCTCACATGTGCAATGCACATACTGTTGTCATACTGATATGTCATACAGTAGCAAAAGCAAAACCCATAACACATTGACCAACAGTGGCACACACACTCAAAAAAGTGAAGGATTCAAACCCCTACTTAACTACTTCATGATACTAGAGAAATGTGCATTAACACAACATGCTATACACATTAGTGGGAGTTCTCTTTTCCACAGGAATATTTGTAGGATGGTGACATCATCAGACTTGACAAAGATTAGTATCCCTCTTTTAAGGTGTTTTACTACTCTCCAAAAAGGTTGCTCCTCAACAAGGTAATTACACACAATTGTCAAGTGCAGGATTCAAACCCCTACCTAACTACTTTATGATACTAGAGAAGTACACATTAACACGACGCACTATACACATTACTGGGAGGTACCTTTTCCACGGGTATATTTGTAGGATGGTGACATCATCAGACGACAAAGATAAGTATACCACTTGTAAGGTGTTCTACTACTCTCCAAAAAGTTTGCGCCTCTCCAAAGTAAGAAATATCAGCAACCAAAAACCCAGAAGCAAAATGCAGGAGATACCTTCCCCGGAATAAACACAGTCAAGCCACTGAAAATAAAGTGCAAAATAACGCTGCTAGATACTCCAGCTGACTAAAACCGTCAATAACGTTTAAAAATGAATCCAGGAATAATCCAAAGACAACGTGTTTAATAACCAAAACTCAAAACCACAAGCGCTTTCGCCTGGTATTACCAGGCTTCATCAAGTGTAACAAATAATACTTTCACATGATGTATTTAAAGTGCTTGGCTTACAACCATTGGTTAATTGCTTAATAACATTAATTAATTGTGTTGGCATACATTGAATAGATTTAAGAACAAAATCACTAATACATGAAGTGCATTGAAAAAAGGTATTGTGAAAATGAATACACAACTTTTAAATTAGATTGAGTTAAAAACTTTGACAATCTTAATACAGACAACACTTATAGATACTAAAAATGTAATAAATATTAGAAATATTAAAGATGTGCTCGTCAAAGTCAAGAGGTCAAATTCTATCAACTAAAAGTTGAAAATATCTAGTTTACAAATAAACAGTTAATATAAGCCCAATGGGTTGTCCTGTAGGAGCTAGATTAAAAATGCAAAAATAAATAAATAAATAGAGCAAACGCCAAGTGGCTCGTGTAATGGACTGTGGCCAGAACCTACATAAAGTGATAGCTGAATAGGGAAGAGCAAAGAGGGAAGGAACATCAAAGTGTATGGCCTCAAGTATGGGGATAAACAAGGAGGGGGGGGGATGTGAAAATAGAAAAACAGTAATCCTAGGGAAACTAGATAAAATTTAAAGAACATTTCTTTTAGCTTTAAGTATACTGGCTAAACTTAAGTTGTCATTTAAGCCTGGGTACCTTGTCGCATTCAATTTTAATTGCCAGAACAATTCCCTCGAGGAAAGTGTAGTTTCCCAATCGCCTCCTCTCTGATCAGGAGAAACTTTTTCAAGGACAAAGAAATGGATGGACATGCTAGGACATACCAAGGAATGTTTGAAAAAGGCATTAGTGTCTTTTTTACTTTTGATGTCATAACTGTGCTCGTATATCCTTCATTTCAAAGCCCTTTCCGTTTTGCCCACATAGAAAGATGTGCAACCCTCACAAAAACCTAGGTATACCACGCCCGAGGAGTAACATGAGTAATACTCACTGGCTGTTAAAGTGATGTTGCGAGCAGAGACGTGCAATTTGTGAGTGTTAGCAATGAAGGGGCATTGATGGCATCTGCCACATTGGAACGTTCCCTTCCTTTTTTGGCAACTGGAATGTTCTGGCTTGTCCTTAGTGTTCATATTATGTTCAAACATGCCCTTCAGATTGGTATTCCTTTTTCTAATAAAGGAAATGTGAGGGGGAAACAAATTACAGTTATGACATCAAAAGTAAAAAAGACACTAATGCCTTTTTCAAACATTCCTTGGTATGTCCTAGCATGTCCATCCGTTTCTTTGTCCTTGAAAAAGTTTCTCCTGATCAGAGAGGAGGCGATTGGGAAACTACACTTTCCTCGAGGGAATTGTTCTGGCAATTAAAATTGAATGCGACAAGGTACCCAGGCTTAAATGACAACTTAAGTTTAGCCAGTATACTTAAAGCTAAAAGAAATGTTCTTTGAATTTTATCTAGTTTCCCTAGGATTACTGTTTTTCTATTTTCACATCCCCCCCCTCCTTGTTTATCCCCATGCTTGAGGCCATACACTTTGATGTTCCTTCCCTCTTTGCTCTTCCCTATTCAGCTATCACTTTATGTAGGTTCTGGCCACGGTCCATTACACGAGCCACTTGGCGTTTGCTCTATTTATTTATTTATTTTTGCATTTTTAATCTAGCTCCTACAGGACAACCCATTGGGCTTATATTAACTGTTTATTTGTAAACTAGATATTTTCAACTTTTAGTTGATAGAATTTGACCTCTTGACTTTGACGAGCACATCTTTAATATTTCTAATATTTATTACATTTTTAGTATCTGTAAGTGTTGTCTGTATTAAGATTGTCAAAGTTTTTAACTCAATCTAATTTAAAAGTTGTGTATTCATTTTCACAATACCTTTTTTCAATGCACTTCATGTATTAGTGATTTTGTTCTTAAATCTATTCAATGTATGCCAACACAATTAATTAATGTTATTAAGCAATTAACCAATGGTTGTAAGCCAAGCACTTTAAATACATCATGTGAAAGTATTATTTGTTACACTTGATGAAGCCTGGTAATACCAGGCGAAAGCGCTTGTGGTTTTGAGTTTTGGTTATTAAACATGTTGTCTTTGGATTATTCCTGGATTCATTTTTAAACCTTATTGACGGTTTTAGTCAGCTGGAGTATCTAGCAGCGTTATTTTGCACTTTATTTTCAGTGGCTTGACAGTGTTTATTCCAGGGAAGGTATCTCCTGCATTTTGCCTCTCCAAAGTAATTACACATAAGCACACACAGTTGTCAAGTGCAGGATTCAAACACCTATCTAGCTACTTCATGACGCTAGATGAGTACACATTAACACGACATGCTATGCACATTACTGGGCGGTCTCTTTTCCACAGGTATATTTGTAGGATGGTGATATCATCAGACTTGACAAAGATTAGTATACCACTTTTAAGGTGTTTTACTACTCTCCAAAAAGGTTGTTCCTCCCTAAGGAGACCACACACGTCAAGTGCAGGATTCAAACCCCTATCTAACTACTTTATGGTACTACAGGAGTACGCATTTACATGACGTGCTATACACATTACTGCGAGTTCTCCTTTCCACAGGTAGATTTGTAGGATGGTGACATCAGACTATACGAAGTGGGTTACATTAGGTGACATTAGGTGGGCTACATAGAAGGAATGTCTAAACACTTTGGCCATGTGATCATCAAAGGAGAGTTTACTATCTACCTGTGTCCCCAAGGCCATAATGACTTTCTCCGTACATACTGGATTACCACCTATGTGGTAATTTGTGTGCACTTTGTTTTACCCAAAGTGGATGACTATGCATTCTTTGACATTCAGCTTGAGGGCATTGTTTTGACACCAGGTATCTGTCTCTGTAAGACCCTTCTGGAGGATGTCTGTTAGCCGTAGAGTTGATTATGGACCACAGTTAGCAGTCATCTGCAAACCTGTTCAGCCATACACCTCCCATGCTTGCCTGTACCTCTGAGCAGTATCTACTGAACAGGTGGGGTCCCAGGACGAATACCTGTGGGATGCCATTTGTGACTGGCTTAGAGTCGGACATGGCACCCGCAACTCTGAACATGTGTGTTTGATCAGTGGGCCACTTGGCCACCCATATTGTGACATAGCTGTTAATGTTCAAGCTGGTACGCTTGTCCATGATGACAGAGTGGGGAATGGTGTCGAAAGTTCTTAGTGAGGTCCAGGTGGGCTGTGTGGACTACTTTCACCTCCATCTATGTCCTTGGTAACTGTTTGAAATAAGTCAACTAGGTTTAGGAGGCAGGATCTGCCTTTAACAAGGCAAAGTTGTGTAGAGTCCAGTGTCTGGAGGTCCCCAATGTCTCTGTTTATGGGTTTCATGACAATTTGCTCAATAGCTTTGTAGACCAAGCTGAGTAGACATATAGGGCAATGGTTTCCAGGTTCTGTTGTGGCACCCCCTTTGTGGAGCTGGATGACTGTTAGTCTATGCCATTCTTTGGGTACATAGCCTGTGGTACGCTTGAGTCTGGACAGTGAATGTAGGTGAGGGTGTAGTTCCTTTTTGGCCTAGTGTAAGATGCAGCCTGGGACACCATCCAGTCCCAGTGATGCTGTGTTCTTAGCTTTGGAGAGGGCTGTCTTTATCTGCATGTCCATGACGTCTGGGGCTCTGCATCCTTCTGTGATGGACAAAGGCCTTTTTGGGAGTGATGGGGGGAGTTTACACTGAACTGGTCCCCCAGGATGTGGGCAATGAAAGTTGGTTCAGTGTATTTCTTGCCATTTTTCAGTAGCTGACAGCATATTTGAAAGTTGATACCTACATGTCTGGTATAGCTACCAAAGGCTTTGTGGTTGTTATTCTTACATTCCTTGTCTATTTGTCTTTAGAAACTGTCCTTGGATTATTTTATGAGCGATCATTGTTTCTTCCTAATAATAATCAGTGATGCCTTTCCTTTAGTGAAGTTGGCTCTATCATGTGTTCATTTCCTCCTTCTGTTGTCTAGCGTATTTATGGGCAACGACCACCTGATTGTTTTCTTATTTTTGGAGGAGTGCACCTTGCTTTTATTTGTGATGTCTCGATCCATGCATCCCTGTAGATGCTCATAGGATGCACTTGTAAATGATTCGGCAGATTGTATACTATTATACTATAGCAAGAGGTTTTTGGAACGTTCCACTTTGGTCTTGGGAAGTGTGCAGTTTACTTTTGAAAATGTCTTCACAGTGGTTTCATTGACTGGGTGGGGGGGGGGGCAGGATGTGGATGTCCAGTGTGATTACTTAATGATCTGATATTACCAGCGAGGGGTTTATCTCTGTAGTGGAACACTGGTACCCCATGTTGGTGATGATCATGTCCAGTATGTTGTCACCTGTAGTGGGCATGGTGACCAGCTGTTCCAGGGTGTTAGAGTTTTTAAACTCTAGGAAACATTGGGCAAAGGACGTTGTACATGAGAAATTCTCCCACTCAATGTTTGGGTAGTTGTAATCTCCTCATATAATGGTGTTTGATAGGACCTTTATATTTTCCACTGTTCTCAGGAATACTGAGTGAGGTTCCTGAGGCAAGGTAGGTGATCTGTAGCAGGCTACAATCTGATGAGCAGCTTTGCCCAATGTTAGTTGCACTTGCATGGTCTCCAAGTCCTCATGCTGTGCCACTAACCTGAAGGTGTGGGTATCCATAAGGTAAATGGGTACACCCCTTCCTTTTGTATTTCACTTCTGGTTTTGGGTCTGAAGGTCAGAGGGATTGTGAGTGTTTTACGTGGATCATGTCCAACAGCTCTGTGTTTGACATAGCTTTGTATGTTAGGCAGTGAACACCTCTGAGTAGGCGATATGCAAGGGAGTACAGATGGAGCATTTTGAGATGGTCTGTGTATGGCATGTATTTCAGGCTGCTAATGCTCTTTGTGAGGTATTGTTGCAGGCTTTCCAGTTGTTGTAGTTGTCTTGTGAGGTACATAGCAAAAGTGGCATTGTACTCTATTATAGTTCTAGTGAGTGATGAGTAGAGGGGAACAATGTCCTCTTCTAGTCTGCATGAGACACATTTTGTGATGAGGTGTGCCACATAGGAGGGTTTCCTGACTACTGTGGGGATGTGATTATCACAGTTGTGTCCACTGTCCACCTGTGACCCAAGGTCTATTGTCACACTTTCAGTGTTAAGTATACTACCACCTATGTTGTAGTTCTTGGCTACAGAGTTTTTAACAAAGGGAATGGCAATGCACCTTTTGGCATTGAGCTAGAGCCCATGGCTTTGACAAAAGCCATCTGTCTCAGTGAGGCCCTTTTGTAGGATGTCCACATCTTTAGTGTTTACAATTATGGCTCCTAGTTTTCAGTCTTCTGGAAACTTCAGTAGCCACAGACCTTCCATGTTAAAGTTTACATCAGGGAAGTAGATACAAAACAGGACAAGACACAGGACTGGACCCTGTGGTACTGCACTGATCACTGGTCCAAAGTCATACATGGAGTCTTCTACTTTCACAGTGTGTGTTCTGTCAGTAAGCCTGTTGGCAACCCATCTTGTGAGATAGCAATTTATACCTAGTTTAGTGGGTTTATCTATATTTCCAGAGTGTGGGGTGGTGTTGTAAGCCGTGGCAGGATCTACATAGGCTGTGCGAACCACCTTACCCTTGTCTACGGTTCTGGTGACTGCTTCAATGTCATCTATCAGGTTTAGGAGACATGATCTGCATTTTACAAACCCAACATGGTTGTGGTCCAGGGTTTGGGGATTACCAATGTAAATTATTATAAGTTGCATGATGATACATTCCATGGCCTTGAAGAGTGGGCTCATCAGGCTAATGGGGTGCTAGTTCCTGGGGTCCGTGGTATCCCCCCCCTTGTGTAGTGGGATAACCGTCACTGTGCACCATTCAGCAGGCACAAAGCATGAGGTGAGGCTATGATTGCACATGGTACATCAGTGTGGTGCCTGTTCGTTCTGTGATTTGTTTAGAACACAGCCTGGGAAGTTATCTGGTCCCATGTCTGCTGTGATACTGGCTTTGGAGAGTGTTTTTTACCTGTGCAGTCATGATGACAGCAACTTTGCAGTCTTCCATTATAGAGATGTGCTCTTTCATGGGTGAGAGGGGGGTAAAGTTAACACTGATCCTATCTGCCAGGATGTTGGCAATATCAGTTGGGTCTGTATATTTAGTGCCATTGAGTTGTAACTCAGAACAGATCTGAGTATAGCCATGACATGGCCCTGTCTGTTGAGCAGAGATCTCCTGAGTAGACAGTATGCAACAGAGTACAGATTGGGTTACATTCAGTCTTGTTGCATGGGGCAACTGTTTGAGGCCAGTAATCCTCTTGTTAAGGTACTTCAGTGGTCTTTCTGGCTGCTGAACGTGCCTAGTCAGATTCATCGCAAGTGTGTTGTGGTACTCTCTGACGGGTCTGATGACTGATGAGTAGTGGGAACCTCCTTTGACCTACATGCACAGACCTTGGCAGTTTGTGTGAACATCATAGCATGATTTTCTGACCACTTTGTGAATGTGTTTCTGGAAGTAGAGATGACTATCCACATTTGTCCATAGATCCCTTATTATCACATTTTTAGGCTGTGTGAACATGCCCAGTATGACTTTTCAGTATGTTGCTGCCTGACATTTGCTTCATTTATTTAAGTGTGTGAGCATGCCCAGTATGACCTTTCAGTGTGTTGCTGAATGAAATCCACTACATTTGTTGGAGTGTGTGAGCATGCCCGGTATAGACATTTATACTATATGTGTATGGAAAATCAAGTTGTATTTTTACAGCAGGGCTCACCTTTGTGTCATAGATCAACAGAGATCATGCTGTGCCTGCAGGGCTTCCATGAGACACTTTGCATAGACATCAACATTCCTACATACAGGGGGGACAGCTATTCTTTGTACATTTCTACCCGGGGGCACACCTGGATTGTTACTGTGGGTGTACATAGGATGAGGGTTTCACCTGACACTTATACACGTTTGCTATGCCTGCACTGCTATGTATGGTACACCATTTCAGTCTGTACTGTTGCCTATCGTACTGGCTTGAGGCATACTACTGTACTACAGATCTTAGCGTCCAATGTCACGTATATTAGATTGCGACTTCATAGCCTACACAACGCACATCACACCGCCTGGCCTGATGTTCACTGTCTGCATAGGCCTGTGGGGGACGTTACCCATATGCCTCTTTAGGGCCATGATGCAGCATTTCTTTGTGTTTGCATTAGTGTACAATTGTCCTGCTGTGTCTGTGCCACTGAAATGCTTTCATGGCTTAGTGGTTCAGTACTATACCTATAGTGCACAGTATCCTGGATTCGAGCCCTGTCACTGCTTTTTATTTTCATGCTGGGCAGACCAGACTGCTTAAGGAACAGTAAAGCAAATATGAGCATGTTTACCTGACTTTGCTCAACTTTGCCCGACCTTGATCAACATTGCTCAACATTGCCCGACGTTGCGCTAGTTAGCATGGGAAATTTTGTTTACATATACTGAATATTGGTAAAAGCTGCTTAGCACTGCTTTATATTGCTTAAAACATGGCAATCATGCCTCAGGTGGTGCTGCAGGGCTGCCTATGTCGGATGCACATACTGCACTCCCTATACATGTCTGGAAACAGGTAGTGTCAAGTTAGGCATCCCTTTTATTTTATGTGCGAGTCAGAGATAGGTATCATTTCCAGGGTTCCTACTAAGCCAGTGTATGTGCTATGCGTTGCCTCTTTGCTGAGGCCAAGGCATACTGGGCATGCCTCCTTCTGCCTACTGGGGCAGGCTCAGGTTGTTCCTCCTCCAAGTCACGCTCTGCCTGTGCAGGCCTTGGCAATGGTGGGGGGCTGTTTGGCCCTGCCTCATGCTGTTCCTGCTGCAGCTGTTTTCACAGGATCATATTGTGTAGCATGGCACATACCATGACAATTTAGGTACATGTAGTTGGTGAGTACTGCAAGGCTCCACCAGATGTGTCCAGGCACCGGAACCATGACTTGAGCATCCCAAACACATGCTCGATTACATTTCGTGTTTGTACGTGTGCCTCATTATGGAGTTCTTGTTCAGGTGTGGGTGCATTTCTGATGGGTGTCATCAGCCACGGCTCCAGCATCCCACACTAGGTGACCGTCAGGGATGTCCCCATTGGCAAATGTCTGGTACAGCTGCATCAGATACCAGATATGGGAATCGTGGTAGCTTCCAGGGCAGCCAGCACACACATTCAGTATTATGCCCTGGGCATCGCACACAACCTGGCAGTTGATGGAGTGGAAGCCCTTGCAGTTGATGTAGGCCCTACCCTGCACACCGGCTGGTGCTTTGATGTGTATGTGCATGCAGTCAATTGCACCTACTACCTGAGGGTATTCCACTATTTGCTGGAAGAGACACATATTGCTGGCCAATACCTCATGGGAATTGGGGAAATATACATGATCACTGACATGTGCTGACATGGCATTCAGGAACTGTTGCAGTACCCTGGATGCTGATGCCTGTGAAATCCCCATCATATCACCAGTTGGTCTCTGGAAGGTACCTGTTGCTAATATTTTTAGGCCAACACATACCTTGGTTTCCACTGGGATGGGTTCCCCTCTGTTGGTTCTGTGTGTGAGGCGTGGCCTGCACAGCTCAACAATTTGCTGCAGGAGGTCTCTGTCCACTCTATAGTGCTCCACTATCTCCAGCTCATGTAGCCCCTGGTAGGTTACCCTGGGTCTGTACACTCTTCTCCATCTCCTCACTGTGGGTTGCTCAGCAGCATTCGCAATGGCACCACCCTCAGCATCTTGCACATGTTGCCTTATAATTGCAATGGCAGCCCCTAACATTTTTTTGTCTCAGTTAAGCTTTTTAAGTTTTCACTTCTCTTTGTAGACTGCAGTGTTGCAGTGTTTCTGAGAAAAACATGGGGGAATGTTGTTTGCAGAGTTTTAAGTGCTGGGCTGGGCTGGGCTGGGCTAGTGTACTGCCTGTGTAATTTGCTGATTCTGATTGATTTCACCTGGCCGCTCTGCTAGTTCTCCTTGGTTAACTTCCTACTACTTTTTTTCCTTCCTTTTCCCTTTCTGTTTCCACAGGGGGCAGCGCCGTGCAAACAAGCGCAAACACGTGCACACGCACGTGCACACAGGCTTACACAGGCTTAGGCAGGTGCAAATATGCACACACAAGCTTAGACAGCCTTACACAGGCTTACACAGGTGCACACATGCGCACACAGGCTTAGATGGGTTTACAGGCGCGCACACGCTCGCACACAGTGTAAGCATCTTTGCAAAAAACTTTAGTGATATCCACGGCGTACACCTTGGGTTTCTGGGTTTCAGTTAAGACAACTGTAGACACTCCTCTTCCAGTCCTCAGTAACTTACAGCAAACACATGCCACTCTGCTCCAATTAGCTTACAGTCTTTGATACATACCCCCTCATGATGTCACCTATTTTCTACTGTGTTACTCCCCTAATCCTACTCTTACACTCTAGGGACATGGTTCACATGGCAGGGAAAATTGGTATTGACTATTGTTATCCTCATTTGCATAGGATTGCCTACTAATGCTTGGTTACATCTCTCAGACTGCACTTCCCCCCTTAGCAACCACTACTCAGTAGCCATGTTGTCTACAGCCTGCCATTCACCTGCATGGCAGAAGAACATTTTTAATAAAATGCCTATTTTTGGCTTTTATTTTTTTTTCCTGGTTTTTAGAGCGCGACATGTTTGCACGGAGCTGCGCTATGCTTAAACATCGGAGACGGGGGGAAAATATTTTTTATTATTTTGCAACAGATAAAAATGCCAATGGCCTTATATTTGGCCATTGGCATGCTTCCTCAACTGGATGCATCCTTTATTTGGAGCTGTCATAGCTCCGTTTTGCTATTTGCAGAACGGTACTCCATTACCAACGGAGTACATTTCTGCAAATAACACTACTCTTACTCGGACAGGTTAGTGTTTCCTGGATCGCAAATTTACCTCACTTGCATAGCTTTCAACAGCAAATGTGGTAATTTGCATAACCTAACACTGTCTGTGCAAAAGTAGTTTTAGGAGCTCTCATGCACGCCCCTGCCGGCTGTTCCTGGATCGCTCGGCAGACATATTGGCTGTCTGGATTCTTACTCTACTCTTAGACTCCGTGCAAGCCTTCATAAATCCGGCCCTATGTCTTGCACCAAAACTGGAGCTTGCACTGCTTTTTGCTGAACAACTGCAGAATTCTTCCCAGTCAATGTGTTTTTCCTCCCCTTTGTGATTGATTTTCTTTCAGGCTCTCTGAATTTTTTTTTGCTGGCATCCAGGCAGTGCACTTACTAGTCAGTTACTGAAATTTACACAAAAATACAAGTTTACTGGCCCTCTGTTCTAAATTTCACTCAATGTGCAGCCATCTTGGAAGTGCCTGTAAGTTGCACATCTTGAGAGATATTCAGTGTTATTTATATTGATGATTATACAATTATGCACATTTTCATATTTATGAAAATATTTCAATAAACTTATGCTCAGAGAAGTTCTAGTTGTCATGTGAAATCTTACACCTGGTTAACAAAAGTATTTTAATATCACATATCTAGGTTGTACATTTTTCAAGATATGACATTTTATTTGTATAGATTTAGCAAAAAAATATAATTATGGGTTTGTCTGCATTGTAATATATTCATGGGTTCATAGGAGGCTACTAGGTTGTTTTAAGCCTAGCCTATTACACCCATTATATTTCAAGAGAAAAAGTCTAGTCAATGCATAAGATTATTATTAATAATGACTGCCCATGTCCAAGAGGAATGTGGGAGCTATTCCTGGCAAGAATTTGTGGTTTCCCATCCATTCATCCAGGCTGCTTTTGAACAGAGTTATAGAGATGCTCTGCTTAACATGAATTGGTAGCCTATTCCAGAGAAGTGGCAACCTCTATAAGATGAATTTGTCTCTCCAGCATGTGCTATTTAAATTGCAGGCCAGATTTATGTCACTGGAGTGGGTAATTCTTGTCCCATTTGACTTATGTATGTGCAGCAACTTCATCAGGTTGGGGTCAGAGATTGCTCTGTACGCCAGGCACGAGTGCCCCCTAAGCAGCCTATATGCTACTGAGTACAGTGGCAAAGACTTCAGTCTGTCTGTGTAAGGCATGTGCTGAAAACCCTGGATTCTTCTTAGTTAAAAATCTCTGGGATCTCTCCAGTTGCTGCATCTGCCTGGTACGATGCATACCAAAGGAGGTGTTATGCTTAATTATGGGCCTGATAAGGGATGAGTATAGGGAGGTTATAACCTATTTTGCTCTTGAGGCCATGTCTTTGCTAATCAAATGTGCAATGTAGAATGTCTTTCTTACTACAGTGGACACATGGTGGTCAACGTTTAGGTCACAGTCTACTTGTGTGCTCAAATCCCTCACTACATCATTGGTACTTAAGGTATTGTTGTTTATCTGATAGTTAGTAGGGACATTACTTTTACCGAAGGGGATGATGATGATGCATTTTTTGCACTTAGTTTGAGTCCATGGCTTTGGCAGCAATCATCGGTCTGTGTTAGCCCCTCTTGGAGTACACTGACATCATTTGGACAGTCAATGACTGCTCCAAGTTTGTAGTCATCAGCAGACTTGGTCAGCCACAGCCCCTTTGTTTTGGTCTGAACTTCCGAGAAGTAAATACCAAACAAAATGTGGCCTAGTACTGACCCTTGTAGAACCCCAATAGTGACAGGTTTGCTGGTTGAGATACAGTCACCCACTTTGATAGCATGTTCATGGCTAGTGAGCCAATTTGCGACCCACCTAACAACAAAGGGGTTGACATTTAGGTGGGTGAGTTTGTCAATAATCCCTGAAGGGGGATTGTGTCAAAGGCCTTTGCCAAGTCCAGATATGCTGTGTGCACAGATTTGCCCTCATCTATGGCCCTGGTCACATTTTTGAAGAAGTCTACGAGGTTTACCAGGCATGATCGACCCTTTACAAAGCTGAACTAGGTTGGATCAAGGGTTTGCATATCTTTATTCATGTGGTCCATGATGATACATTCTGTGGCCTTGCAGATAAAGCTAGTCAAGCATATGGGTCTATAATTCCCTGGATCTGTTGCTAAGCCACCCTTGTGGAGGGGAATAATGGTCATGGTTTTCCATTTAGCTGGGACAAATCCTGTATTCAGGCTGTGGTTAAATAGGGTGCCTAAGGGATTGCTAATTCCTGTTGTAGTTTGTTTAGAATACAGCCTGGGATGCCATCAGGACCCATAGATGCTGTGTTTTTTGCCTTAGACAGAGGTTTGATGACCTGTTCTTTAGATATATAGGGTGGGGGAGCTGTTGAAGGTAAGGGTATTGTGATATGTTCGGAGGTGATAAAGGGGAAAAATTTTTGCCAAACCTGTCTGCTAGTAGGTTAGCAATTTCCACAGGATCAGTGTGTGTTGTATCATTTGTCACTAATTCACATGTTTGGGTCCTACCTTTTAAGCAACGGATGTTGCTGAAGAAGGCCTTATGGTTATCTTTAACTGTGTTTGCTAATTTTTTCTTGAAGTTGCCCTTAGAGGATTTTATAAGTTATCTTATTTGTTTATTTACTTTTCCAGTGCTGGGACCTCCTTTTGGTATTCTTAGACAACAGCTTCTTACACTCGTTGTATAGTTTATTTATGTGAGATGTCCACCAGGGTGGCTTGTTTTTTTCTTGACACTCTTACTTTGTTCCTATCCAGCACAGGCAAATCTATACATTTGTATAAGTGTTGGCATAGGGCGTCAGAGTATAATTTAAATATCTGCCAAGACCATCTGTGGGGACTGGGGCTTGGAAATAATTTATGCCAGTCCTTAGGAGGGTATAGTTGGCTTTGATGACATTTTTTTAATCTTACTTCACCTCTGATGAGTTCTGGAGTTATTGCTATTTCAAAAGTGACTGACTTATGATCAGATTTTACTAATGAGGGTCCTAGACTTATGGTAGCTCAATGGTCTCTCATGTTGGTGAGAACCAGGTCAAGTATATTGAGTCCCTTGTATGATTTTGTACAATTTGTTCAAAGGTATTTGAATTAACAAAGTCAAGAAACTTTTGTGCAAGTAAGTTGGGGCTTATACAGTTTTCCACTTGATGGTAGGACAGTTAAAATCCTCCATGGTAAAAGTGTTAGGTTGTATTTTGATTGATTCAAGTAAAGCCAAATAAGCCACATGAACATTTGGGTTCATGGAGGGGGACCTGTAACTAGCAATGACTTGAAGGAAGGTCTTACCCATGGTAATCTGAACTTGAAGTAGCTTCATAGAGTTATCTTATCTAACCAGTCTGGAGGAGTATTTATCTTTTATGTAGAGAGATACTCCACCACCTTTGGTTCTCACACTTTCATTTTGCAGTCTAAAGATGTGGAAGGAATTTTAGCCTTGCAAAGCCGGGACACTGTCTGTGGCCTTGAACCAGGTTTCTGTTGCTGCACAAATGTCTACATCATCCAAGACAAGGAATGCTTCCAGAGGGGGCAGCTTTTAATTTAAACTCCAAGTGTTCAGCAGCATAACCCTTATTTTGTTTGTGCTGGATATTTTCACGTCAGATGTTTTGTTTTTGAGACCTTGCATAAAAAAGGCACTATAGGGGAGGAAAGTGCCTCAGGCAGCAGCCAAAAGCCCAGAGGTGCCAGGTGCAGACCATCTCTGGCAAAGCAGCAAGGTCTGTCAACCATGTCATCCCAAACTGACAGAAACTGGATCCCCCTGGAATGATACCAGAAACTAAGCCAGTTATTAAAGTCAATCATTTTTTGCTTATATTGTGGCATCATTCTATGTGAGGGTAAAATGCTGCTCAGGGCTAGAGACATACCTGCCTAGGACACATATTCAGACAGCTCAATCATGTCTCTCTTCATATCGTCCAGTGAGGTACATCTCAAGTCGCTCACACCAACATGAACTATGACCGAGTCATAATGGTACTTGTTGTTGAGTGATTTGAGTGCATGTGTGATCTGACAAATGCTGGCACCAGACAGACAGCTGATTGTGACTTTCTCCTTATCCAACCTTGTGAGTGAGTCATTAGTGTGTCTCACTATAGCATCTCCAATAGCAAGAATATTAGGTTTGGGTGTGTTGTGCCATAAGGGCCTAGTTGGTGAGATACTGATGTTGTTATGTGTCTTGAGTGCTGTGCGTACTGTGTCAGGTGTAGCAACCTTGTGCTTAGGAGGTCTTTGCTGTTTAGATAAGTTTTTGGAGAGTACCTGCGCATATGATGGTGTATGTGTTGAGTTCAAGCTTTGTGTATGAGTTGTGGTATGTGTGCTTTGTGTAAGAGTTGTGATGTATGATCTGACAACCTCTTCGGTGTTATTGTTTGGTGCACAAGGGAGCAGGGATTTCAACTTCCTGGTGGAGATGCACCTCTCACACTCTGTACTAGACTGAGTTAGTAGGAGAGGGTTGTCTGTGTACATGAGGCAGTTGCTACACTGCCTCAGAAGACCCATATCAACCAAGTTGGCAGGAGAAACAAGAGTAGTCCAGCTCTCCATAATGCTAGGTGTAGACCTGTTACTGAGTAAAGCATTTGTTGATCGCACAGTAGGTTTGGAAGATTAGTGGAGCAGATGCAGGTCACTAAACTCACTCAAGTTGTATTAAAAACAAGCACAAACATATGCAAATGCAGGGCTTTTGTAGTATTTATTATAGTATTTCTGGAGAGACTATGAATGCACCAAATATTATTCCTGTAAAGAATACTTCTTACTGATAGCATTGCTATTTGTACCATTTTGATAAGATTTAGTATTCACAAAATATAAACTTTTGTATATCTTATGTTTTTAAGTTAATTTTTCAGAAAATGCTCTGGAGTGCAAGGATGGGTGTAGGCTACCTGATGTGTGACATTCCACTCCACATAGGTGCTAATGAGTTAAAGCAAGGAAAACAATATGGACTCTAGCCAATCTCAACTGAGACTTCACAGTAATCATGCACTTACAACTTCTTAGAAATTTATTCTTCTTTATTGAAAAATAAAAATATTAAATAGATCAATGCTTTGACCTTTAACAAAGCTTTATCAGATCTAACATCTGATTTGTTTAGACCTGCTGATGCTCTGCTAAGGGCTGTGCTGTCAACCAAACAGTGAAATTCAAAAATTCCAATTGTATTTGTGGTTTTGTGCAGAACATAGTTTAAAACATTCTGAATTGATGCCTTTCTCTCTTTCTCTTTCTCACACACACACACACACACACACACACACACACACACACACACACACACACACACACACACACACACACACACACACATTTATGAATCTCTGCATGTCCCTTGCCTCTGAGTCATTTTTCTATTTTTATAGAAAGAGGCCTCTATTTTCCCCTCTCTAAGACTAACTCCCCATATAAGAAAAAAAAAAAAAACACTTAGGAATGTTAACAGAAGGGCAACAAAAACAGGTCTACCGTATCAAAAACTTTATTCTTTGCTGTTGTCTTAAATCCAACAGACTTCCTCAGAAAAACTATCTGAATTAAAATTATGATTATATATATATATATATATATATATATATATATATATATATATATATATATATATATATATATAGGTATCTGTGACCAATCAGAATCTTAAAGTCAATCACATGATTCCTTAATAATCCAATTCCAATAAAAAAACTACAATTAAAATTAGGTAACAAAGTATATATATATATATATATATATATATACATATATATATATATATATATATATATATATATATATATATATATATATATATATATATATATATATATATATATATATATATATATATATATATATATATATATATATATATATATCCAAAAGGACAGACAAAATGAACTAGGAACAGGAACACAAAGCTGGCGCCCAGGAGTGGAAAGTCCAAACTAGAAATCCTTTAAAAGGGATTTTACGTTTTGGTTCTTCCTTCTGGTCTAAACCGTTGCTGCTTGGAACTGTTTATTCAGCATACTTTTATTTGCCAACAGAATATTTTTTACAAACTGCTTCTTGCTGAGCATCGGATTTCTAGTTTGGACTTTCCACTCCTGGGCGCCAGCTTTGTGTTCATATATATATATATATATATATATATATATATATATATATATATATATATATATATATATATATATATGGTTCACCTATAAATAGTCGCATGATGTATGTGTGAACTACATATGTGTGAAAACAAATAAGGACACACTCGTAACAGCGACGTACAACTCAATGAACACATAGTGTCGAACTGACCTGCATAACAAAACCAGCACCTATACAGACCTAAATTCCCTACAGCTCTGGACCCAGGAACAAGTGCTACCATGGGTCCCAAGGCGGGGCACAGGTCCAGTATTTGGTTGGGTGGCATCGGACTTTGGTGTGTCAACTGATGACATTCAGAATAGCCAACATTTCATCCCACAATGTTATTTCTTACTATTCTGAACATTCGACTTTATTGTGTTCGTTTTTTTTCAAGGTAAACCTATATGTGTGTGTGTGTATGTGTGTGTGTGTGTGTGTGTGTGTGTGTGTGTGTGTGTGTGTGTGTGTGTGTGTGTGTGTGTGTAATAATAACTCATAACCTTTAATGAGACTATAGTCATGAATTCATAATCCTTCTTCTTCTATTTCTAAGAAAGCTCCCCAAATCCCACTGCTGATTATAGGCCCATTTCCATACTGCCATCTGAAGCCAAACTACAGGAAAAGACAGCTATCACCTAGCTTCTGATTATTTAAATAAACTCCACAATCTTTACTTACACGAGTATGATTTTATAATGGGTAAAATTACCAAAACTACACTTTTCTTTTCCATTAACTTCATTCTATGAGCTGTGAACACTGGTTTACTGATTGGTGCGGTCTTTAAGAACTGTCAAAAGCCATTAATTTGGTTAACCACAACTTCCTATTTAATTTTCTAATCTCCTCCAACTTTGGCTCCTTTTTTACCCTCTCCTGATTAAAAGTCACCTTACACATCCTTTAGAATAAAACTAGGCCTGATCTTTCCTCCCTATCCTGCCTTCAATCTAGAGTTCCAGGCACACCCTTTGGCCACTACCATATTTATTCTCATTTACTATTGTTCATTATATTATATTATATTTGCCTTTAGAATTCCATTTGTTTAACATTATTCTGTATGCTGTTGCTGATGTCATTCTTTTTAAATGGCAAATAGGGACTTTTTCAAGATCTCTAAAAGACTACTTAGCAGGCTGAATAACAAACAACTAATTTAAAACTGAAAAAAATATTCTTTGTTACACCAGCCACATTTAAATCTCAGCTAGTCAACTATTTTTCTCCTGTCAAAACAACTCTATAGAGCTTGTTCTTTTTTTCAAATACGTAGGAATTTTCTTAGAAACATCTCTTTCCATGTCCATCCCCACTGACTGCCTAAAATCCCCAATTAAACTGTACCCACACAACAACAGGGAGGACATGCAGACTCCACCCCAGCTGAGAATCAAACCAGAGAACGTCTTGCTGTGAGTCAGCAACACTAACTGCTGCACCACCGCAGCTGCCAATGACTTTCCAATTCTATTAAACAGAATTTACAGATTTATTCTTCTTCTGATTAAAGTTGAGAATCAGTGCACCAGCCAGTCATATAACAAATTGTATCTATGTGTGACTTTTATTTGCAGTCATGGCTCTGTCATGCATCACATAAAGGCTTTCCTGCTCTCCACCAAATCTTGCTACCCTCCTCTATTCACTACTTATCATCTTTAATATACAGTGCTCAAATACTCCCATACAGGGCCTACCATCTTGCAATTTATTTTTTAACTTGTGCGAATTTTTTTTTATCTTGTCAGATGCCTTCATGCCATCAGTTATTGATTGCATCAGTCCATGTGTGTTTAGCTCTACCAATACTGACATCCAGGACCTACTATGTATAAGCTAAACTTCCTTAGAACAATCTATTGTATGTTATATCTCTTTGATTATATGCATTGTATAGATTATTATATGAGAAATCTCTTTGATTGTATGTATATATATATATATATATATATATATATATATATATATATATATATATATATGTATAGTTGTACAGAATTTTTCTGTTGTAAACCCCTGGTAAACAAATGTAAAATAAAATAAAAATAAATAAAAATAAAAATAAATTTCCATAATCATTGTCTGATATCTTCCCTGAACTCCTTCCAGATGCTTTCCTGCAATGCCCTCCTAGTTTGTCATGTCTCAGTCTGATAATGCTCCTATACTGTGAAAAGGTTGTAATGTTTTGGTACTCCTTGAATATACGTTTCTCTGTCCCCAGCCCTAAATGTTGGGATAGTATTTCAATAATCCAAATTAGTAACCCTGTTTTTGAATTTCAAAATAAACTTACTCAGTTTCTTAACGAAAGAGCATTTTACTCCTGTTTCTTTTCCAAAATATAGAAAATAAATAATTGCATTTTACCTTGTATCCCCCACCACATTTTATTTATACAACGTACCTCTAAAGACCCTCTTCATCCACTCACTGCTCCCCTCTTACTCCCTCTGGAGTATCACTCACTGCGTTCACCCAGCAATCAGTTCCTGCAATTCATAGGTTCATAGGTTCATACTAGGCTATCTGCCCTGGGGCATTTATAAGCCTAGCCCGACTGTGTTTGGCTTACACCACCCCATTAACATCTTTCTCTCTCTCTTTCTCTCTCTTTCTTTCTCTAAGGATTTGTGGCCGACTCCTATAGTTACCCTACAGACAGCCAGTGAAATCTATTGAGTTTACAAGGCTAAGGGGAAAAAAAATCGAAGCATGTTGCCAGGGCTTTCTTTCACATGACACACACATGCACTCACAACTATGGACAATTTAGTAGCTCCTATACACCTACTGCATGTCTTTGGAAGGTGAGAGGAAACAGAAGCACACAGACAAAACCCATGCAAACACAGAGAGACCATGCAGGCTTTGCAAAAAAAACCACCTCAGCCATGACCTCAGCTGGAGACCCCTTGTTGTGCGGTGACAGTGCTACACATTGTGCCATGGTGTGGACTATTATCAGCTTTAAAATTATAAATACCTGAAAGCAATTCTCTGTAGTAAGCCTTGTTTGTGCATCTTTTATGTCTTCCTATCATTTGAGTTCCTTTACCAGGTCGTAATAGATTACCTTCTTAAGAAGCCATGCTGTCCTTTTATTAACAACCTTTTCTTAATATCAGCTGTTTATGTCATGTGTCTACTTTTCTCAAACTGTCAATATTGACTGCCTATATCATGCTGATACTAAAATTATTTTATTTGCTGAAGTACTAAGTATGAAGTGTTAAGTTAGCATACATTATTTTGCCAATAACTGACTATTTGTAAATTGAATATTCTGAAGGTGTATAGTCTGATAAGGGATGAGTACAGGGGAGTTATAATATCCTTAGCTCTGGATATGATGCCCTTATTTATGAAATGTGCAAGATAGAAGGCCTTCCTTACCACTGTGGACACATGGTGATCGAAGTTGAGGTTGCTATCAACCTGTGTTCCCAAATCTCTCACCACAGGGTTTGAGCTAAGACGGGTGTTGTTAATATTGTAATTTGCAGGGACTTCCCCTTTGCTGAAAGGTATGATAATGCATTTTTCTTGCATTTCATTTAAGTCTGTTGCTTTGGCATCAATCTTTTGTCTGTGTAAGCCCTTTTTGTTAACATGTCAACATCATTGGGGGACTCAATGATTGCACCCAGTTTGTAATCATCAGTGAACTTGGTAAGCCACAGGCCATTTATTTTCACTAAGACTTCTGAAAAATAGATTCCAAACAGCAGGGAACCCAGCACAGATCCTTGTTGTAGACCACTGGTAACTGTTCTACTTGTAGAGGTGGAATTCCAACTTTGACTGTATGCATTTTGTCAGTGAACCAGTTTGCTACCCATCTAGTAACATATGGGTTAATTTGCAGCTGGGTAAGTTTCTCAGTGATGCCTGAGTGGGGGGGCGGGGATGTGTCAAAAGCCTTGGCTAAGTCAAGATAGGCTGTATGTATTGTTTTGCCTCCATCCAGGGCTTTGGTGACATTCTCAAAGTCCACCAGGTTTAGTAAGCATGATCTACCATTAACAAAGCCAAACTGGGTCAGGTCAAGAGTGTGAAGGTTACCTATGTCTTTGTTGATAAGTTCCATGATGGTTCTCTCCATGGCCTTGCAGATAAGGCTGGTTAGGCTTTTGGGTCTATAGTTCTCAGGGTTGGTTGATAGGTTCATAGGTTCATAGGTAAGTACTAGGCTATTGGCCCAACGGCCTAAGTAAGCCTAGCCAACAAAGTGCCCTGGCTTACGCCAATTCAAGAAAGTTAATTTCCTGTGCCCCTGTCGAGCAGAGCCACAGAACTGATCCCTGGGGTGTATTTCCTATTTCCCATCCACTCATCAAGATTTTTCTTGAAGAGTGTTAATGAGGAACTTTGCTTGACATAGATGGGTAGCTTGTTCCAGAGTATGGGAAGTCTCTGGGACAGGAATCTATCCCTCCAGCAAGTCCTATTTATTGTAGTGACAAGGTTTAAGTCCCTAGAGTGTGTAGCTCAGAGGGATTGGGAATTCTTTAGGTGTAGCATGTCCAACAGCTCTGGGTTTGACATAGCTTTATATGTTAGGCATAGATCACCTCGGAGTAGGCGATATGCTACAGAGTAAAGCTGGAGTTTTTTGAGACGATTAGTGTAGGGCATCTGTTTGAGGCCAGTAATTCTCTTTGTGAGGTACTTCTGTGTCCTTTCCAGCTGCTGCAGATGTCTTGTGAGGTACATTCCAAAAGGGGCGTTGTACTCTATAATGGGTCTAATGAGTGTTGAGCAGAGGGGAACAATGACCTCTTTTTTCCTGGATGAGAACCCTTTTGTGATGAGGTGTGCTATGTAGAAGGATTTCCTGACTACGGTGGCAATGTGATTATCAAAGGAGAGACTACTGTCCACCAGGGTCCCAAGGTCTCTTATCACACATTCAGTGTTAAGAAGACTGTCTCCTATGTGGTAGTTCATGGGTACAGAGTTTTTACCAAAGGGGTAACAATGTACTTTTTGGCATTGAGCTTGAGGCTATGGCTCTGACACCAGACATCTGTCTCAGTGAGGCCCTTCTACAGGATGTCCACATCATTTGGGGACTTGACTATAGCTCCTAGTTTGCAGTCATAGGTTCATAGGATGGTACTAGGCTATCTTCCTGATGGCATTTATAAGCCTAGCCAGAGTGTCAGCTTTCACCACCTCATTGATTAATTAACTGAGCCTCTGTCAAGAAGAGCCAATGAAATGATCCCAGGGGTGTATTTTCTGTTACCCATCCACTCGTCAAGGTTTCTCTTGAAGAGTGTTAGTGAGGGGCTCTGCCAAATGTAGTTAGGAATTTTGTTCCAAAGCATGGGGAGTCTCTGTGACAGGAATCTATCCCTCCAGCATGTTCTAGTTATTGTTGTGGTGAGGTTTAGCTCACTGGAGCGAGTGGCTCGCAGTGACTTGGATTTCTTTAAATGGAGCATGTCCATCAATTCTGAGTTGGACATGGCTTTGTAAGTCAAGCAGAGATCACCTCTGAGTAAGCGATATGCCACTGAGTACAGCTGGGGTTTTTCCAGTTGGGCTGCATAGGACATATGTTTGAAACCAGTAATCCTCTTGGTGAGGTACTTTTGTGGTCTTTCCAGCTGTTGGAAGTGTCTTGTGAGGTACATCCCAAATGGGGCATTGTACTCTATGATGGGTCTGATGAGTGACGAGTAGAGGGGAACTATAACCTCTATATTTCTAGATGCAAACCCTTTAGTAATTAGATGGGTTACATAGAAGGATTTCCTAACTACTTTGGCAATATGATTGTCAAAGGAGAGATTACTATCTACCTGGGTCCCCAGATCTCTTATTACCTCTTCTGTATTAAGGGGGCTGCCACCTATGTGGTAATTCATGGATGTTTTGTTTTAACCAAATGGGATGACTATGCATTTTTTGGCATTTAGCTTGAGACCATGACTTTGACACCAGGTGTTCATCTCAGTAAGGCCCTTTTGGAGAATGCACATGTTAGCCAGAGAGTCAATTATGGCTCCCAGTTTGCAGTCATCGGCGAACTTTGTTAGCCATAGTCCTCCTGTGTTTGCCTGTACTTCTGAAAAGTATATGCTGAACAGTAGGGGTCCCAGGACCGAGCCTTGTGGGACACCACTTGTGACTGGTTTAGAGTTGGATCTGGAGCCCACTATTCTTACCATGTGAGTTCTGTCTGTAAGCCAGGTGACAACCCATCTCATGACGTAGGGGTTTATGTTCAGGCTGGTAAGTTTTTTTAGAACTCCCGAGTGGGGAATGGTGTCAAAAGCCTTGGTGAGGTTAAGGTAGGCTGTGTGAGCTACCTTCCCCTCATCTATGGCCTTGGTGACTGTCTCGAAGAAGTCAACCAGGTTTAGTAGGCATGATCTGCCCTTAACAAAGCTGAACTGGGTCAGGTCAAGTGTTTGGAGGTTCCCAATGTCTTTGTTAATGAGTTCTATGATGATGCGCTCCATAGCCTTGCAGACCAGGCTAGTCAGGCTTATGGGACGATAGTTACCAGGGTCAGTTGTGGCCCATCCTTTGTGGAGTGGAATGACCATTGCTGTGCGCCATTCTATGGGCACATAGCCTGTGGAGAGGCCGAGGTTGAACAGTGTGTTTAGGTGGGGGGTTAGTTTGTTCTGTAGTTTGTGCAAGACGCAGCCTGGGAAACCATCTGGCCCCATTGATGCTGTGTTTTGGATTTTGAAAGGGCTGTTTTCACCTATGCATCTGTGATTTCTGAGACACTATACTTTTCTGGTATTGTTGCGGGCCCTTTTGGGGGTGAGAGGAGGGTGAAGTTTGCACTGAATCTATCTGCCAGGATGTTGGCAATATCAGTGGGTTCAGTATATTTTGTGTTATTTTGCACTAGTTCAGTGCATATCTGCAAGTTGCCACTTAGATTCTTGACATAGCTAAAGAAGGCTCTGTGGTTATCTTTCAAATCCTTGGCTATTTTTCTTTCGAATTTAGCCTTGGAGGATTTTAGGAGGGACCTTAGTTTCTTACTGATACTGATCAGGGATGTCTTTCCTTCTTGGGATTTGCTTTTTTTCTGAACTAGTTTCCTCCTTCAGTTGTATAGCCTGATTATGGCAGGGGTCCACCAGACTGGTTTCCTTCCCTTAGGGGAGTGAGTCTTGATTTTGCTAGGGATGGCATGATCCATGCATCCTTGTAGGTGCTCATAGAGTGCATTTGTAAAGGTTTCTGCATCTTGGATACTGTTATCCTTTAGTGTGGGGGCTGTGAAACTTACCACCTCTGTCTTAAGTAAGGTGAAGTTTGCTATAGAAAAGTTTTTCACTGTGGTTTCCTTGATTGGAGGCAGTGGTGTGGTGTGGACATCCAGAGTGATTAGTTTATGGTCTGATCTAACCAGTGACGGGTTGACCTCTGGTGTGGAACACCTGTCGCCCATGTTGGTGATGACCAGGTCCAATATGCTTTCACCTCTGGTAGGGGAGTTTACCAGCTGATCCAGGGCATTTGAGTTGATAAATTCCAGGAAGCGCTGGACCTGGGAGTTTGTACTTGAGTAGTTTTCCCAGTTAACGGTAGGGTAATTGAAATCGCCCAATATCAGGGTGTTCGGTAGGACCTTCATGTTTTCCAGTATCTCCAGAAAGGCGGAGTGGTAGTCCTGGGTCATGGAGGGTGATCTGTAGCAGGCCACAATTCGCATTGCATATTTGCCTGATGTTAGTTGCACATGGATGATCTCGGAGGTATCATGCTGCGCCACTAACGTGGAGGTGTAGGTATCCTTGATGAATATGGATACACCCCCCTCCTTTTGTGTTTCGGTCCATGTTCTGTGGCCGAAATGTGTGGCATGTTCATCTGCGAACTTCGCTAGCCAGAGGCCTTCTGTGTTAGACTGTACTTCAGAGAAGTAGATACCAAACAGACAGGTCCCAGGACTGAACCCTGTGGTACTCCACTTGTCACTGGTTTGAAGTCAAATGTGGAGTCTGCAACTTTTACAGTGTGGGTTCTGTCAGTGAGCCAGTTAGCAACCCATCTTGTGACATAGGGATCTATACCTAGTTTAGTTAGTTTAGCTAAAATTCCAGAATGGGGGATAGTGTCGAAAGCCTTGTCAAGTTCAAGATAGGCTGTGTGAACCACCTTACCGTCGTCTATGGCTTTGGTGACTGCCTCAAAGAAGTTGACCAGGTTCAGGAGGCAAGATCTGCCTTTCACAAACCCAAACTGGGTGGAGTCCAGAGTTTGGAAGTTACCAATGCCTTTGTTTATGTATTCCATGATTATATATTCCATGGCCTTGCAGACAAGGCTCGTCAGGCTAATAGGGTGATAGTTCCCAGGATCAGTGGTGGCTCCCCCTTTGTGGAGTGGGATAACTGTTGCTGTGCACCATTCAGTGGGCACAAAGCATGACGTGAGGCTATGATTGAATATGGTGCTTAGGTGGGGAGCCAGTTCGTGTAAAACACAGCCTGGGATGTTGTCCGGTCCCATGGATGCTGTGTTTTTGGCTTTAGAGTGTGCGGCTTTTACCTGTAAAGTTGTGATTACAGGGACTCTGCATTCTTCCTGTATAGATATGGGCCCTTTAGGGGGTGAGAGGGGGGTAAAGTTAGCACTGAGCCTATCTGCCAGGATGTTAGCAATATCAGTTGGTTCTGTAATTTTTGTGCCATTGTGCTGTAACTCAGAGCAGATCTGGGTGCTGCCATTGAGATTCTTGACATAGCTATAGCATGCTTTGTGGTTGTCCTTAGAATCAGTGGCAAGCTTTGGAGGATCTTATAAGGGATCTCAGCTTCTTGCTGAGGCTGACCAGGGAGCTCCTCCACTCATGGAATTTTACTTTCTTTTGCAACAGTTTCTTCCTTCTGTTGTAGAGTTTGTTTATGGAAAGGGGCCACCAGATTGGCTTCCTTTTTTGGAGGATAGTGTCTTGGTTCTGTTTGGGATAGCACGATCCATGCACTCGCGTAAGTGCTTATAGAGTGCATTTGTGTATGGACCTCATTTGTGCAAGGGACTTTCTGTTGCTGTTTTCCACTCTGCTGGGACAAAGCCAGTACTTAGACTGTGGTTGCAGTGAGTGCCAAGTGGTTCTGCTAGGTTCTGTTTTAGACCATTTAGTAGGCAGCCTGGGATGTTATCTGGTCCCATAAAGGCTGTGTTTTTGGCCATGGAGAGTGTGGCTATGACCTGCTCTTTGGAGATACTAGGTAGAGGACTGGAGACAGGTATATTTTGGGGTATGTCTGGTCAGGATAGGTGGTGAAATTTGTGCCAAATCTGTCTGCTAGCAGGTTGGCGATGTCCTCAGGGTCAGTATGAGTGATACTATCCACTAGTTTGGCATAAAGCTGGGCCTTCTCTTTTAGATTTCTGATATAGCTAAAGAATACCTTGTTATTATCTTTAGCTAGGGATGCTAGTTTAACTTCATAATTAGCTTTAGAGAACTTTACAAGATATCTAATTAGGTTGTTCAAGCTGGTGAGGGTGTCCTCCTCTTGTGAGTGAGTTCTCTCTTGTTCTTAGACATTAGTTTCTTCCTCTTGTTGTATAATCCATTTATGCTTGATGTCCAACAGGCTTGTTTCTTGTGAGAACCTTGTTTTGATCCATTCAGGTAGAGCCGAATCTATACATTA
The DNA here is from genome assembly GCF_019279795.1 of Protopterus annectens. Lineage (NCBI taxonomy): Eukaryota > Metazoa > Chordata > Ceratodontiformes > Protopteridae > Protopterus > Protopterus annectens. The sequence continues at coordinate 1,114,471,457 of NC_056739.1, forward strand.
GTATAGGTGCTACAGGGCATTTGTGTACTCCTCTGTGTAGGAGTCATTGTTGACAGTGGTAGCAGGGGGGGTTGAAACTAATTTATGCCATTGCTTAGGAGGCTATAGTTTGCTTTGAAGAAATTTTTCATTTTGCTCTTGTGGGGGTTCAGGTATGATTGTTACTTTGAACTAGGCTAATTTATGATCAGACCTTACCAGGGAGGGCAACATATAGGGGGTAGTGCAGAGACCCCCCCTATGTTGGTGAGTACTAAGTCTAGGACATTTGAGCCCCTTGTGGGGGGTGCAGACTATCTGTTCCAGAGCATTTGTATTAACAAAGTCCAGGAACCTTACGGCGACCGTGTTTATGCTCATACATGACTCCCAATCTACAGAGGAATAGTTGAAATTACCCATAACCAAGGTGTTTGTATAGTGAGTGACTTAAGTAGGTCCAGGTAGGCAGAGTGGTTCTCATGGTTCATGGTGGGGGAGCTATAGTTAACAATGATATGGAAGGGGATTTTACCTAGAGTTAGCTGGACTTGGCGTAGCTCTAGAGAGTTGTACTCTTTGACCAGTCTTGGAGTGTATTTGTCTTTAATGAAGATGGATACACCTCTGTCTTTGGTTCTTAACACTCATTTTTACATCTGAATGTGTGGAAGGCATTGTACCCTTGCATGGCTGGGGTGCTCTCTGCAGCCTTGAACCATGTTTCTGTGACTGCATAGACACAGGCATCTTCCAAGGTAATGAGAGCTTCCAGTGTGTGCATTTTCTGGGTAAGGACTGAGCACAGGTACAGTAGTGGTGTTTTTAAGTCATCCTCTTCACCTGCATGGGATGACTCAAACTTTCAGTTTAGTAATTAGCTTGGACTGTACTTTAGTAGCATAGCCCCATGACATGGGGACCTTCATATTTAGAGGCCAAATACTACGTGCATGATAAAGTTTTACTTGTTACACCTGCAGCATCATAAGTAACATATTGATGGCAGTGTGAGAATGCTGACTTTGGGGGACCCTTGCAGCTATTTGGCAGCCTCATTAGTGTTCAGCTTATGTCAGTAATAGGATAACATGATTCCTCAGTAGAGTATGCATGCCTTCCACACCCTATCTATAGGGACCGTCACTCCTGTACCCCTGTGTTAATATTATTAACTCTGAGGTTACTACACCATACAGAAAGGTAAATTCCTCTTTCAGTAACCTGTCAAATGCAGTACACATTCCTACTCAAGGACATTTGAAAAAGAGAGCTTTGCAAATATGAACTGCAGTCATAATTTTTTTATAGCCTGTGTTTATAATCTGTGGTGTCTCAATGAAGATGTGCTATTCTAGGTGAAAACTTCCCAGACATCTGTTTATGTCCTAAAATAATAATAATAATAATAATAATAATAATAATAATAATAATCATGTGCTGCCAGTTTCTGTGCTGCCAAAGGCTGAAAACTGTTAACTGTACCGGAGGTTCACTCCACTGGTCCATGGCTAATGGTAACTTCATGATTCTATTTTCCTACAGTTGCAATAGTATCATTAAGTTAAAAACAAAAGCAAAAAAAAAGCATTACAATACAGTAATATAAAGTGGTTAACTTTGCTCTTCTAATTTACATTTTCAAAACATCTCTCAATATTTTTCTATATATTTATGATCTGTCCAAAGGTTGTCCATGTTTATTAACATATCCCTTAATAAGTTACACAGCCACTGTTTCTTTTTTTTCACAAAACAAGCCTATTTGCAACTTCCTGAAAGTGATTTAAATAGGCTATCACAACTGCAACATTAACTATGTATTTAGAGATTTAGAAAGGTTTAAATGTCTGAAACGCAGTTACTTTGTACTTACAAGCTTTGTATTACACTAGATTAAAGCTTGTAATATGATTTTTGAATTTTTGAATGCAAATCTGGTAGTACATCAGTGGGAGAGAAGTTTTATTATACAGAAGATTTGTTGATGACATCCTATTTTTTTGGAAAGGCAGTATAGATGAACTGTATGCTTTTATTAATTATTTAGACTCAACTACTGATTTTTTAAGATTTTCCCTTGAGTTTTCACCTAATAAAGTGGATTTTTTAGATATAAGCATAATAAAAGATAGTCAGGACAATATTTCTACGGCTTTATACAGAAAGCCTTGTTGGAAAAATGCACTACTGCACTTTAGTACCATGCATCCTAGGTTTGTTTTTTTCCAATATAGTGAAGGGACAATATCTTACAATTATCAGGACCTGCACAGATGCTTTAATTAAGCAACAACAACTTGATCTTATGCATGTTTTATTGTTGGATAGAGATTATCCTGACTCCATGTTAAGCAGGATTAAAGAATCTGTTTTGAATGTCTCTGAATGCAGAGGCAATAATATTAAAGGAGTCACTAGTTATAGAGGAGATAGGATGAATATAGGCAAAGATGCCAAGATAACGTTCATAACTAGATATACCAGTGACAATAAGAATATCACAGACATCATTAAGAAGAACTGGCAGGTACTTACTGTTCACCCCAAGGTTCAGAATATAGTAGGTAGTATTCCTTGCTTTACATATAGAAATAGTAAGAATCTGAGAAGGATCCTATGTATTGAACACTTTCAAAATGAAGTCAATAGTCATACTATTAGAAATAAAAATAGGCTGGGTACATTTCCTTGCAATAAATGTAACGTGCAAATTTATTTCGAAGGAACAAAAATTTTATCCATCCTGTTATCAATTATAGATTTATACCAAAATTTTATGCTAGCTGCAAAGATGAAAATCTTATTTATCTGGCAACTTGCGCACATTGCTCAGTATTTTATGTAGGCATGACTTCCAGAAAGTTAAAAGATAGGATGTACAATCACTTATATGATATAAGAAGGAATAATCAAATGAATGCCCTAGCAAAGCATGTAAATAATTATCCAGATCACACTTTTGAATTTAGGGTATTACAGATAGTGAATAAAAATAAGAGAGGGGGGAATAATAAGAACTATTTAGAATATTTTGAACTATGTTGGATCTTTAAATTACGAGCACATTTAGAACCAGGCTTAAATCAATTTGTTAGTATTAAGCCGGTGTTAGTTGCCCGTAAATATTAAGTTATTTAATAAATACCACATTCAATAATTTCAATATGAATTTATTTATCATTATTTTTAGGTTTTATATATATATATTTTTATTACATATTTATTATATGCATTATATCTGATTTATGCATAACTCATGTATTATATTATATTAAGCGTTAGTATTTGCTAGCACAGTGTTCTGTCATGAATAGTCTAGGCTAGCAGTATGCTTAATTAGCTGTTTTAATGTTTAACAGTTACTATGGTTATTTGAATTACTTGATTTATTTGATTATTGCTTGATTGATTCTAATTAAAGTGAATTAGTCAGTATATTTAAGAATTGTATACTAATTGGTAAAGTGAAATCTGAAGAAGTGTGCAGTGTTCAGCACATGAAAGCGCTCATTTCTTTCAATAAAATCTTGGAACTTTTATGTATGCAGTAGTGGTGGTCTCTTCCTGTATTCTCGCTATTGTTTGTTTTTTTTCCTGGAACTGGGACCTCTGGATAGCAGCCGTACCTTGTTTTATTTTATTGCCTTTGCTTTTTGGTATCGACAGCTATCACACTATGGAAACTCTGAATACATCTAATGTGGAACTGGATTATAATCCTGAACCTACAAACTTAAACCAGAAATGGAATAATATTGTCGAACCTGGCAGTAATCCTTTGCTCACCTTGGAGCTACATCCACCATCATTGCCGTCTACAACAGGTACTGTGAACAATTTAAATGAATTCAATGACTTGAGTAGAGAGTTGGAAAATAATTTATACAAATTACAAAGACTTATTTGGCAGAGGAGGCACATGGAAGCCAGCATACACTTCCAGATTGTCCCTCGAGGCATGAGAGTCTTATGTATGCCAACATACGGTGATAGTCACCCAGAGTTACTCAAAAGATGGCAAAAACTCTGAATTTAGAGCTAAGCAACAATTACATGAAGCTGTTGATTGATTATTTCTCACCCGTTGAAGCTGAGCTCATACAGAAGGTGGAGGCTTTAAATAAAGATCTATGGGCTCACTTCAAGGGTGCATTATATGAAAGGAAATTAGAAAATCTGTATGGGCAAGTAGCTATTTATAGTGATAAGTTGCAACAGACAAAATATCGAACGTTGCAGCGGGACTATGCAGATTTCTCTACTGGACAGGTCTTCGTTTAGCCGAAGTATAATCAAACGAATAGTCAGACAACTCTCAATGCCAAACATACAGACAACTATAATTTTAACCCAGATAACAACATTAGGGTTATGGACAATGCAGTACCTAACACTAAAGAAATTGCTTGTAGTAATAACACAATTGGATTTGGTTTGTCTACTGCACCTTTAAATGACAGCTTGCCATTAACTTTCACTTCTTCGTAGCTACTCCACCACCCAATCAGCAGGAACTAGTTGAACAACAGGTGGATAATGCTTTGGGAGCAAGGCCAAAGGTCCAGGACAAGGGTTTAGGAAGTTTTTTACCATATCCAGTGAAACTACGCGAACCCTTCAGAAACAGATCACACAGTTGGGAACGGAGGAAGCGGAAGTTTTCAGGAGGATTCCAGACCAACGAGCGAAGAATCAGGAACTAAACCAATTAGTTTTTAATCTTTCTAGATTTGAACTTACTGAAACTGATTATTCATTACTAAACAAAGGTTTATCTTTCATACCGTTACAAGGTAGTGACTTGAGTGAATTATTGACAGATTTGCGCTTATTTGGGCGCTCAATTGCACTCAAATTGATGTTTAATAATGACAACACCACACAATGTGTAAATAGATTTAAACACAAAAGTTCCTTTGTTCCTGTTTTTCCAGGTAATGTGGATTGTTTCAGACAATTATGTGAGAATGATTTTTATGCCTATTTTAGGAGACATGAACGTAAATGTATTTATTTTAACTTGAATAAGGAACAGCAGACTTCTTTATTTAATCTCTCCCATAACATTGATCTGACTATAAAGCCAGCTGATAAGGGGGGTGTTATGGTATTACTTAATACTGATGATTACCATACATCCATGATGGATATGTTGCAAGATACTAATACATATCTGAAATTTGATTCTGAGTATCTGGTCAAACTTGTTAAGAGAGTGTATGATGACCTTTATGATTTGTTAATGTGTAGACAAGTCACGCACGAATTATATGAGTATTTTTTGGTTGATTTTCCACTGATACCTTATATAAAAGGCTTGTCGAAGATTCATAAGGGTATCTTACCCCCCCAATGTGACCCATAGTGGTAGGAGAAGGTTGGGTCACTAAAAGAATCTCCAGTTACCTGGAAAGTTTGCTGGGACCGATAGTGAGAAATATATCTGTCATTCTTAAAGATAGTTACCAATTGATCAATGAATTAAATACCTGGTCTAATGATGTTGGTTGCCTATCTTCTTGTATATTAGTAACTTTAGATGTGAATAATTTGTTCACATCTATTCCTAATGATTTCAGTATAGAAGCCATAAGGGAATATTCATGTACATTAGATAGTTTCAACAATGAACAAGTTATTTTGATTTGCACTTGTATTATCTAACAATGTATTTCTTTATAGAGATATGTTGTATGCACAGAAGTGGGGGGTCACTATGAGGACCCCATGTGCAAATTCATATGCAAATCTGGTAGTACATCAATGGGAGAGAAGTTTTATGTTTGACAGTTCATATTATAAGAATGTTTTATTATACTTAAGATTTGTTGATGACATCCTACTTTTTTGGAAAGGCAGTATAGATGAACTGTATGCTTTTATTAATTATTTAGAATCAACTACTGATTTTTTAAGATTTTCCCTTGAATTTTCACCTAATAAAGTGGATTTTTTAGATATAAGCATAATAAAAGATAGTCAGGGCAATATTTCTACGGCTTTATACAGAAAGCCTTGTTGGAAAAATGCACTACTGCACTTTAGTAGCACGCATCCTAGGTTTGTTTTTTCCAATATATTGAAGGGACAATATCTCAGAATTATCAGGACCTGCACAGATGCTTTAATTAAGCAACAACAACTTGATCTTATGCATTTATTGTTGGATAGAGATTATCCTGACTCCATGTTAAGCAGGATTAAAGAATCTGTTTTGAATGTCTAGTCTGAACGCAGAGGCAATAATATTAAAGGAGTCACTAGTTATAGAGGAGACAGGATGAATATAGGCAAAGATGCCAAGATAACGTTCATAACTAGATATACCAATGACAATAAGACTATCACAGACATCATTAAGAAGAACTGGCAGGTACTTATTGTTGACCTCAAGATTCAGAATATAGTAGGTAGTATTCCTTGCTTTACATATAGAAATAGTAAGAATCTAAGAAGGATCCTATGTATTGAACACTTTCAAAACGAAGTCAATAGTCATACTATTAGAAATAAAAATAGGCTGGGTACATTTCCTTGCAATAAATGTAACCTGCAAATTTATTTCGAAGGAACAGAATTTTATCCATCCTGTTATCAATTATAGATTTATACCAAAATTTTATGCTAGCTGCAAAGATGAAAATCTTATTTATCTGGCAACTTGTGCACATTGCTCAGTATTTTATGTAGGCATGACTTCCAGAAAGTTAAAAGATAGGATGTACAATCACTTATATGATATAAGAAGGAATAATCAAATGAATGCCCTAGCAAAACATGTAAATAATTATCCAGATCACACTTTTGAATTTAGGGTATTACAGATAGTGAATAAAAATAAGAGAGGGGGGAATAATAAGAACTATTTAGAATCTGTTGAACTATGTTGGATCTTTAAATTACGAGCACATTTAGAACCAGGCTTAAATCAATTTGTTAGTATTAAGCCGGTGTTAGTTGCCCGTAAATATTAAGTTATTTAATAAATACCACATTTAATAATTTCTATATGAATTTATTTATCATTATTTTTAGGTTTTATATATATATTTTTATTACATATTTATTATATGCATTATATCTGATTTATCCATAACATATATTACATTATATTAAGCTTTAGTATTTGCTAGCACAGTGTTCTGTCATGAATAATCTAGGCTAGCAGTATGCTTAATTAGCTGTTTTAATGTTTAACAGTTACTATGGTTATTTGAATTACTTGATTTATTTGATTATTGCTTGATTGATTCTAATTAAAGTGAATTAGTCAGTATATTTAAGAATTGTATACCAGTTGGTAAAGTGAAATCTGAAGAAGCATGCAGTGTTCAGCACATGAAAGCGCTCATTTCTTTCAATAAAATCTTGGAACTTTTATGTATGCAGTAGTGGTGGTCTCTTCCTGTATTCTCGCTATTGTTTGTTTTTTTTCCTGGAACTGGGAACTCTGGATAGCAGCCGTACCTTGTTTTATTTTATTTTATTTTATGATTTTTGAATTGAAAGAGTAGAACATTATTATCTCCGCAATTTAAATACTGATTTATTTTAGTAGCCAGCTCTTGTGTCTTTTGCATTTCCTAACTAGAGACAATGTACCTCTCGCCAGATATGTAAGTGATAATATATAAAATTAATCATGAGTGACCTCCTAGTAATACTGCATGTATGTATGCATGTATGTATGTGCACGAGTCATGGCTGTTAGGTGGGTAAAACATTAAAGTACAAGCCTCCCGAACAGCATCTGCTTCAGCATCGTTTAATTTTTTCTGAAAGCTACTGTTTAGTTAAGATCAGTGCACCTATTATTTATGATTTTTGTTTGCCCGTATCTTAGAAAAAGATAGCAATACCAGATAATCTATGACTGAGTCTTTCTTTATTTAAATCTTTGCCATCAGCACATTGCATGTTTTCTTCATGAGTTATTTAAATGGAAATGCTGCATTTACAGTATGACAGGTAAATGAAGTTGTTTCTTCCTGAGGCACACAGAAACTGTACTTGCATGCATTTTATTTATTTTTTTATTTAATTATTTATATTTGTTTACTAAGGTAGTTTAGTAATCGATACTGAGCAATTTCAGGCCCAGCCCGTGTGAAAAATAAAATATTTCACAAACAAAAAAGTACAGAAAAGTAAGCAATTACAGAGTAGTTCACACTAGTTACCTAGACAAAATGTGTATATATAGACAAACTGTGTGTGTGTGTGTATATATATATATATATATATATATATATATATATATATACCTATATATGCATGTATATATATATATATATATATATATATATATATATATATATATATAAAACTACATCCAAATGGTGCATGAACAACCCAGAAGAAGCAAGAAGTGCTGTGGAGGAAAATACACCATCGAGTCACAAAAACCTCCAGCACTATATGTCAATCAATAAGATAAAATATCAAATAAGATAACTCTCTGCAGCAATGCATTGAGCCATAGCAATGTTAAGGCACATTGGTTGCTGAGTGGCTGATGCTTTATGTGTTTCCTAGGGTAGCTGTAACAAATTATTGTATCTGGCTCCCCTTTGTTACCTCTGAATGTCTGCCACCATCCTGAAAGTGTTTGTCTGCATTTGGAGGTACTGGTGTAGAGGTGCAGGGGTTATCCTCCTGCACTATTGGGAATGTAATGTCAGCATGTGGTTGACTTTGTGATGCAGTCACTTCCTGCAGAGTTACTAACATGGCATGGTTGTGAAATCCTGCCACTTGTGTGCTGTGTGCTACATTTCTGAGGCTGCCTTATAAATATAATTATGTTATCATCATCATCATCATCATCATCATCATCATCTTCAATAAACATTCTACTGCTGATAGCCTCCAAATTTAACTTTGTTTCTGCTGCTGAGCCTGTAAAAAATAATTTAACACATTAATAGAATACAATACTTTATGCTCATTAAGGAGGTAAGGGAACAATTATCATGCACACCATCTACATTTTCATTCTGTGGAGGTATAGAAAGCCCACTTATTAATATAAATTGTCATGTGTTTATTGTTATCATTCTATGTCAACATTCACTTTTCTACATAGAAATGTTACTGTTTTAAACCAACCTTCCTGAGCAGAAGAATGCTGCTGCTGCAGACGTTTTTAATATTGTCCACACCATGTCAGATTATTTCAGTGTTGTCATCTTCTATGTCATGGTCATCCCCATTGATAGAGAGGAGGTATTCCTTATCTGGTGTGAATGGCATAATTGCTGGAGGCCCCCCCAGTACTGGTACGTACAATTGCATTCTGTCTTGCCTTGCTTCTAGCATGTTCTAATCTATCATTTGCCATCTTCTTGCTCACTGTTAATGTGAGGGTTCTTCCACTGACTGCAATAATGTCCAGGACAACTTGATTCCAGGTTTTTCTCCTCTTTGCTTGTTTGGGCACTTTTTACCAAACAGATGTTTACCATATGTTCTAATGGCTGCCATGAGGATGCAGTTTTCCTCATGGGTGAAGTTGTCCTTTCTCTGCTTTGATCCCTTATTTTGCATCATTACTGCACATGAAAAAATATGCCACAGTAATACAAAAAAAAATATTTTGATATAGTCATCAGTCAAATAAAACAACAATAAAAGCATGCATGCCATCCTCCTATAAAAATCTTTATGTAACACAAACTCCATAATTATAAACACATGCAAAATAACAGTCCAGCCAAGCAAAGTTGTGCTATATTGTCCACAATATCATAAATGCATTCACAACAGTAAAGACGTGAGTTCCCATATGACAGAGCTATGGATGGTGCAGGATGAAATTGAAGAGAATGTGCCACAGGAAGATGCTATAGAACATTCTATAGAATGCCCGCAGGAAATGGAAAACAAGGGATGTGCCCTCAGTTTGGAAGAACATGAGCTAAGAGAAGAGTTGCTTGATTTAATAGACATAGATATATTAAGATCAATGAAAGAAATAGACTGCAGAAGATCAATAAAGCACAGAAAGTCAGAAGTCTGATAAAACAAATGAATGCAGTAATTAGAACTGTCTATAGAGATCCATATGATATAACAGAAGTAAACAGGATATATTACTGTGCAGCTAAATTAATAACTGATAGCATTCTACCACAAGAACACAGGGTAGTGAGGGAAAGGAAGGGGAGAAACTGAATATCATCATGGAAGTACTAAATAGAGAAAACTATAGATGAGAGAACAGATCAACAAAAGTACTAAGAAAGATAGATGTGATAAAAGCAATGTGCAGTATTAGAACAGACCAGGATTTATCATGCATTACTGCAAATAACAAACTAAAAATTTCAGCGTAGGCAGAAAAACTTAGAAGATACACAGATAAATATAAAGTAAAAGTACAAAATAAGCAATTTATTGATGACCCAAAAAGGTTTTATAGAGAACTGGGAAACAAGGTAAAAGGAATTGAAAGACCTTCAAAAAAAAAAAAGAAGAAAAAGATACATTTTGGAGAAGTATCTATAAAGATCATGTGAAACATAACAAAGATGCTAAATGGATAGAAGAAGTAAAAGAAAGAATAAGAAGTTTAAAGGTATAGGATCATGGGTGCTGGAACCATACAGCGAGAGGGGTGGGGAGCCCCCCCACTTTTAGATCATACCTCTGTCCCTTTCATTTTCTGCACACCTAACTGCCGTGATGACATCACATCAGCACATATATTTCCGGCCGTTTTTCGCAAGCGGGAACAAATGGATTTATTCAAAGCTGCTGCCAGGAGGATTTATAGTTAGCCAAACTGCTGCCAGAATTTATATTTGCAGAAGCCACGATGGTCTGGACTGTAGGATGTAGTTGCAGAGTGGAGCAGGACAGCACTACAGACAGAAGCTGGTATCAGAGTGAGTACACTGCTGCTGGACTGTATTGCAGAATGGTTGGTGTGTGTGTGTGTGTGTGTAAATGCCCCCAGCAGGATACATCTGGTAGCTAGAGGTACTCAGGCTCAAACCCTGTACCTTGGGTACAGGTAAAAAGAGCCTAAAGTCCCTAGCCACTATCACTTGTGAATTTATGCCTCACATATTTGTTCTGTTTCTCTGGTAAAACAAGACATTTTATTCTAGCAATTTTCTAGAGTTATGAAATCAGTATTTGAAATGTTTCCCTATTTTGGGGCTGTATTCACACATTATTGGCTTTGTTCTGTATTTTTGTGCTAAGAGGTTGAGAGCTATGGTGAGAAGTGAAAACTGAATTCACTAAATGATATGATAGCCATTTAAGTTGGTCTTCCTGTGTTTTAAGAAACTGCTGGTTTAGCTTAGTGGTATCTTGCTCTGACTGTAATGCACATGGTTCTGAGTTTAAGACTTAGAAGTGAAATGCATGGTGGTAACATAACATTTTATGCAAGCAACTTTCCAAAATTATACACGCAATGTTTAAAATGTGTCCCTGGTTTTTGGCCTTTTGCCCCACCCACCATTGAAATAAGTTCAAGAAGTTGTGTAACATACCTATGGCATACACCACTATGATTCTTTATTTATATATTGTGTGTGGAAGTAGACTGTTATCATGGAAATGTTCTGAATAGGGCAGTTTTGTCATTATTGGTGCATACATTTTGCTTCATTGCCTACTGGAAAAATGTTCAAACAATAAATTTAAAATGCAGTTGTGTGTGAAAGTAGACCTTTATGATGGAAATGTTCTGAATAGGGCAGTTTTGCCATTATTGGTTAATGCATTTTTGTTTCATTGCTTACTGGAAAAATGTTTAAACAAATTTAAAATGCACTAATTTAAGTCAAACAAGTGTGCTGTATTATACAAGGAATATAATTTAATACAATCAGGAAGGTGAATCAAGGAATGCGTACATGTATGCATGGCCCTAAAAATGTGTTTGAAAACAGCCCGGAGGAAAGTGTGAAAGGCTCAAAATCATGGGCAAATTTTAAGATTTACTCTTGTTACCAAAGCAATGGATGAAGGTAAAACAGTTCACATCACATTACCTTGACCTGGCCAAGCCTTTTGACACAATCCCCTACTCAGGTGTAGTACAAAAGATAAATAATGTAGGAGCAAACACTTACATCACTAGCTGGATTGCCAGTTTGCTCACAGGATGCAGGAGATCAAAACAGGGGAAGAGACCAGTCACCAATGGAGTCCCCCAGGGTTCGGTGCTGAGACTTTTTCTGTTTGGCATATACATCTCAAAAGTAAAAGGAAATACCAAAGAGCTTTGGCCAGCTAAGTTTGGGATGACTGCAAGCTAGGAGAAGTTATTGAATCCCCAAATTACTTAACCATCATGCAGGAAGGTTTGTCCCAAATAATAACTGGTGTCAAAATCATGACAATGCCCTCTGAGAACTGATCCAATTGTTTGGCATTTGGGAACTTGTGTGTACAGTGACCTAACTTTTGACCACCATGTGCCCAGAGTAATAAGAAAGCCTTTCTATATTGCACAGCTTATAAACAACTTGATTGTGACTAGATCTAGAGATGTTGTTGTCCCCCTTTACAAAGCTCTCATTATGTCAATCATTTTGTATAATGCCCACTTTGGCATGTATCTGTCCAGCCCTATGCAACAATTGGAATACCTTCAGAGATACCTTACTAAAAGGATACAAGTCCTAAACAATAGGTCTTGCATGGACCACCTCAAAGATTTATTACTATACTCAGTATTCTACAGAGTGCTCTATAGGTAACATGTCTGGCATACAAAGCAGTCTCCGACATAATACAGATGGACCTACTGAAAATTAGCAAGTTAAATGGCATCAGAAATACTCAGTCCAGGTATCTAAACTGAATGTTGTGGAGAGATGGATATATATCACAGAGGCTACCACTGTTCTGGAACAGACTATCCATAAAAATAAAGCAAAGCTCATCCATCCATATTCAAATGCAACTTGGATCTAAGGATGGGAAATAGAAAATGTACTCCAGGATTTCCCCTCATGCCACTAATGGATAGAGGCAGTTCCTAAATGCTGCATCCATTACATGGCCCCCTCAAATTATCTATGGTATGATCACAGTTGTTCTCACTAGGGCTAATATACAATTATCAGCCATGGGGATAGCTAAGACCAATCAGAAAATGTTAATTCAAGCACCAAAAGGGAGTTGGCTAAGCTTAAAATGTCCTGGTAGCAAATATTTATAAAATAAAATTACCCTTTTTAGTTCACTAAGTGCCCCTGTTACCCTCTGCCCCCCAGTTTTTAACAGCTTCCGGCGCCCCTGTATATGATTTATAATGGGCTGAAGTAAAAGCCAGAGAGATTGAAACAAAGCTAAGAAAAGCCATTAACTGAAAAACCCCAGGACCAGATGTAGTACCTAACTTTTGGTTAAAAGTATTAACATCTTTGCACAAATATTTAGCCATGAACAAGAACTATTTATATGCGCACCCCGAACAGACACCAACCTGGCTAAATATGCTCCTACTTCCTACTTAAGGGTGAACCTGCAAGCTACCCTAAAAATTAGAGACCAGTAACTTGCCTTCCGATAACATATAAACTATATGTGGGAATTAATGCTGACAGAGTTTATAGTCATTTAGAAGAAAACTCAATTATGTCAGTCGAACAAAAGGCCAAAAAAAGAAAGTCATATGGAATAAAGGATCATTTGTTTTTAAATAAAGTCATAGAGGAGAACTGTAAAAAGGGGAAGAATCTAAGTATGGCATGGATTGACTACAAAAAACATTTAATAGTATCCCACAATCATGGATAAAGGACTGCTTAAATATGTATAAGATAAACCCTACACTAATTCACCACATTACAATGACCATGAAACAGTGGCAGACCACTTTGTAATTAAGCCATGATAAAGGACAAGTTATTATCCCAGGGATAAAAATTCAAAGGGGGATATTCCAGAGTGACTCTTTGTCACTGCTGCTACTCTGTCTTGCCTTTAACCCATTAAGCTGTTTACTTAACAGCTTAGGCTATAGCTATAATTTGGCTCCTAGAAAACAACAAAGTGCAAAGACTTCTCATCTTCTCTTTGTTGATGATTTAAAACTGTATAACTCATCAGATGATGAATTGAAAGCACAACTGCAGGTTGTCAAATCTTTTTCAGATGATATAAAAATGTCATTTGGTCTTGATAAATGTGGAAAAGCAACCTTTAAAGCAGGAAATTTTCAGCACCAGGAAAACATCAGTCTAGGAAAAGAATGTGATATAAAATTTTTATTTATTTATTTTACATTTGTTGACCGGGATGGTCCGACTGGATACAAAAGAACTTGAGCAAGAGAAAGTGTATAAATATTTGGGAATTGATGAAGGATCAACAATAAAACATGAACAAATGCAAATAAAACTTAGTAAGGAATACTTTAGAAGACTTAAATTAATCCTGAAAAGAGTGCTGACATTTGGGAACAAAATCTAAGCTATAAGCCAGTTTGCTCTTCCTGTCCTAACTTACAGTTTTATAGTGATTGACTGGCCCAAAAACATGTTGGATAGATTAGATAGAAAAACAAGAAGGATGCTTCATGCTCACCAAATGATTTATAAAAATCAGTGTATACCGAGATTAAGCTGCAGTGGTACAGCAGTAGCGTTGTTGCCTCACAGCAAGAGGTTCTCCTGTTCAATTCTCAGCTGGAGTGCCTTCTCTGTGGAGTCTGCATGTCCTCCCTGTGGTCGAGTGGCCTCCGAAAGATATGCGTGAATGGGCGTGCCTTCACTGAAGGTTGGGTGTCGGGCTGGCAACTCAGCACCATAAAAAATCTACTGCCAATCATTGGCAGACCGGAGTTCCGCTGTGGCGACCCCTAACTGGGAAAAGCCGAAAAGACAAACAGTGTATACTGAGATTATATAGTCCCCATTCTGAAGGAGGGATGGGCCTCCTTTAAATTGATTACATGTATAGATCTGCAATCATGGGACTCCACACATATCTGCTGACCTCAAAAGACCCAAACATAGTGAAAGTTTTGAAACATGAGGAGAATAAATCTAAGATGACTTCCCTGCTTAATCTAGCAGAAGCATATCAGTATCAAGCAGGAATGGAAATCAAACCAGAAGTAGATCAAAATCAGGCAGCAACTGAATGTGCCGAAAAACAAAAGAAAGAATATAAGGTGAAGGACCAGATGAGAAGGCAAGAAATGTGGAAAATCTATATAGTTGCAAGTATAGAAAACTTCTGGAAGAACCTCATATTAATCACGAACAAACACAGGAATGGTTAAGGAGAAGCAAATTCAAACCAAGACATGAAAGGTTAAAATTAGCAGCCCAAGATAGTGGCTACATACATGCTGGTTTACAAAGTCCAATGAACACGTGGGAGAAACAGACAAGTGTAGGTTTTGTAAAACCAAACTGGAAACAGTCGCACACTTCATTGCTGGTTGTGACATACTAATGGTAGAAGGACTGTATACTGATAGGAATAATAATGCGGCAAGACTGTTGCACTGGGGATTGTGCAAATATTATGGTACTGAAGTGGCTGAAAAACATTGGAAACATGAGCCACAAAGCATCATAGAAAATGATAAAGTTTATATCACATGGGATCACCCATTACCAATAGTTCAAAGAAAGATGCTAGAAAACTGGATATAGTGGTCCATGAAAAAAAGACAAAAGTAGTATTGATCACTGAAATTGCCACACCCAGTGACTACAGTGTCTTGCATACAGAGAGACACAAAGTCATAAAATATCAGGATCTGCAGGCAGAAATGAGAGCAATGTGTAAGAAAGATACCCAGACAGTCCCAATAGTAGTAGGAGCAATGAGTCTTATAAAAAAGAATCTACAATCATATTTAGATATGTTACCAATACATGTAAATCCGTACGAATTGCAGAAGGAGTCATTACTAGGCACATTGCTGGTGCTGCAGTGAACACTTTTGGCTGACATCAAAGACTGAAACAATACTAATTTCATGAACTTTAAAACCAAAAGATTTGGAGAAATTAAAAAATAGTAAAGCAGTAACTGTTAACAGATACATCCTTCCCCAGGTCCCTACCATGGCCATGTATTCATAGTACTGTTATTTTGCATTCTTCAGTGACAGTCATTTATGTTCAGTCAACAAATTATCCTCACAACTTCAGTACTTCACAATTACAAAACTGCAGTTCAACCATATGTGTGCACAATTACTAAATAACACTAAAGTAAATGATTTTCTCAGTGGTCACTAATCATTTCCACTGTTGCTGTAACGATTTTCCATTTACACGACAGTTATACAGTATTCAACAAAGCTTTGTAATATGCCCATTATTTTATTTAGTTATTTTTTTATTTTACATTTGTTGACCGGGAATGTCTAACTGAGCTGAAGCCCTTTTTCAGCAGAGACCCGGGGAGAAAAGCTCCAGTAGATATAACATTTTGTCATTATTAACAGGTATTATACAGGTGGAATAAGGCAATCAGCTAGCAGGCTACAAGAGTATTTTTGAGAATATACAGATTACATTTTGTCATAAATACAATTATAATATATAGAATAATGTAAAGAAAAAAGAAACAGGTAGATAACAGAGCACTTTTTTTGAAAGTAGTAGTTAGAATAGAAGAGCAACATAGGAGTTGAATGTTAATTTTGCAATTAAAACAATCAGGAAGGAATCAAAGTTTCAGAGAGAGGGGAACAAGCTACTGATTAGTGGAAAGAAATAGAAGGTTTTCAAGGTGGGTTTGAGCACTGGCAGATCCATTTCCTGTTGAAATATTCTTTTAGAGTTAGTTTAAATTGTTTGGGATGTGTGAGTGTTTGAATTTCAAAGGGAAGTTTGTTCCATTTGATAGAGGTATGATAGCTGTATAGAATACACCCTGCTTTAGATTTTGGCTTATAGATTTTTAAGAGGTCTTGGGAGGAGCTTCGGAGGATTCTTGTAGGAGTATAGTGAGAGATGATGGTGTGTAAGGCTGGACAGAAAGATGGTTGGTAGAGAATTGCATGTATGGTTTGGAGCTGGGAGAGAAAGGGAAGGTGGGGCAACTCAAGCCAGTTTAAATATCTTAGAGAGAGACAGTGGTGAGATCTATAGGATAGATGAGTTGCAAATCTTGCTACTTTATGGTATGTGGCCTCAACTTTAGTGAGGAGAGAGGAGTTTAGGTTAGTAAGGATTTGTGAACAATATGTTAGGCAGGGAAGAAGGTAGGAATGAGTGAGGGCTATTCTAGCTTCCTGGGTGAGAAATCTTTTATTTCTATAAAGTAGGCCTAATTTAAGGTGTGCATTCCTTATACAGTTGTTTATGTGGAGGTCGAATTTTAGTTGATCGTCGATTATGATTCCAAGGAGTTTTGAGCTAGATGCAACTACAATAGGAGTGTTATTGAGTGACTGGATAGTAAAAGAGGATTTTATATGGTTGGATGTTTTGGGAAGGAAAAGTAGGAGCTTTGTTTTCTTAGGGTTGAGGATGAGTTTGTTGTTTGACAGCCATGTTTCAACTGAATTAAAGGATGTTTGGGTAGCTGGTAAGAGTTCAGAGGGAGAGTTAGCTATTGTAATGACTGTAGAGTCATTATATCAGTAAAACATACATGTCTTGAAGTGAACTCAATAATTTTGTATCATTTTGAGGTGTTTCATATTAATTTAGAATATTTCTATTATCTTTTTGAGCTTTGAATGGTCAGCAATTTCTTAAGTCATTGGCAGCCTAACTCAAGTAATTGCAAGTTAATACGGTGGTATTAAACTAATTCACATTAATTCAGGTTCAGTTATGCATTTTGTATGCAGATTAAGACCCTTTACATTTATCTCTGTGAATCTCAGTAATACTCAAATGTGTATGGCCACTTATGTACTTAAGTCGCTCTCGGCTGTTCATGAATGTGGCCTTGGGTTGATATGAACACGCTGGGGACAGTGGTGGAGTCCACAGCAGTCCTCAGCAATCACAAGCATGCCAAAGGAATCTGCAAATAGCTTCAGATATGCTCAAAGCTGAGTTTGTTTAGAAAAAGCAAAATATGCGTGAGAGTTTGCACAACCACGAAGCATAATCCCTACCCATCTAACATCATCTGGCAAACCTTATCACCTCAAAGCACTCAACATTTAATAAAAGTTGATACCCAGACACATAGGAATATTTATTTCTGCAAAATGAACCCCCCACAAAACACACACACACACACACACACACACACACACACACACACACACACACACACATAAATATATGTATATATATATATATATATATATATATATATATATATATATATATATATATATATATATACATAAAAAGTTATATTATTATTTAGATATATGATGTTATTTAGATATACAGTGCTATTAATATATTGTTGAAAGGGGTTATGTTGGCAGCTTCATGACAAGAACTTACTGAAGTGTTGGGCTATACAGCTTTAATTCGTGAATTGCTCAGTTGATTGACTGCTTTCATTGTTTTTTCAATGTCATGATTGTATTTAACTGAGAAGATTTTTTTGCCTGTAGAAGTCTGATGAAGCATTCAGTGTAATGTGAAAGCGCTTACTGGCCTGGTTTTATCGTTTGTTCCATTTGTCTACTATTATATGTAATAAAGGGTCAGCTCCGTTTGTCATGGTGTTGCCTTTCGAGTTTTTTCTTTCATATGTATATATATATATATATATATATATATATATATATAATGCTGCTTTATTGCATGAGACATGTATAAATGGCATTCAGATGTAATACTCCAAAAAAGGTAGCTATGGCAATGCACAGCAGCAGTAGCAATTGTAAACAATATAAAGTGTTTTTGGTTAAACCAAACTTGTCAATAATAGCAGTACCTGGCCTAATGCCCCTGCTGGTTACATTAGTTTGGTTGAGGAGATATCACACCAAGGAGGGAGTCCTGCTCATTTTTTCATCATTCTGATTCTGTCACTTAAAATGATGGCAGCACATGTTAAGGCACAAGGTTGTGCTCCGAGCTGGTCAGCTAAGGAGACCTTGATAATGGGTTACCTCCTTAGCATGTCATACCCGGATAAGATACATGTGTGTAAGGAGGAGTGAGTGGAAGATTAATATCTGGCAGGAGTGGGTTGACTAGGTAGTGGTGAGAAGGCCAGTTTAACTGCAAATATGTACCTAAAATGTTATCATAATAATTCAAAAGAAAGAGTAAACATATCTGCATACTGAACTGCATATGTATACAGATATATGGAATGTTTATACGATAACATAATTTTATAAATACAAATGTAATATACCTATGAGTAAAATAATAATCTGCATATAAATGTTTGCAGGAGTACACTTACAACTATTTTTTCATGTACATAAATGTGTGTATTTATAAAGAAAGCAAAATAAAAAAATGCATTTGCATGTTATTTAATTTTGCATAATATTATATTAGGTAGTAGTTAAAGTGCATGCAGACAGTTTTTGTAAAGAAACACTTTTGTTTGTGTCAGTCAGAAAAATATATATTACTATAGTAAATGTATAAGACAACCATTTCTTAAACAATATTAACTGCACATACAAGATGGCTGAACTCTCAGGCACCACATCCTAATCAGAGTGATGGTTGGGAAAAGTGTCTGGGGGTTGCAGTGTCAAGTGAAATACTTTATTGAGAAATGACCAGTTGTATACATTATTAAATCATCCCATTATATGCTTAGAAATATTAGGCAGAAAAGTATGAAAGTGCACACTTTTGTAATCAAATACAGCAGTGAATAAAATGCCTTGCAAATTAGTACTAGAAATATCAGTAACACTAAGGAAAATAGAGGTGAAATACAGGTAAATAAAATTGTCTTATGTCTTCTGTTTCTAGTTGATGAGGAAATTGAATACAACCACTGTGAGTAGGGTAGGAGAACAGATAGGCTGTTTGAAATAAATATATATATATATATATATATATATATATATATATATATATATATATATATGTGTGTGTATATATATATATATGTGTCTGTATATATATATATATGTATATATATATATATATATATATATATATATATATATATATATATATATTAACAATGGTAACTGAAGCACTAAAGTGCATTCAGTACATTACTGCAACTAAGTGTAAGAGATATGTCAGTAAATAAATGCAGTATTCTCTCTTTAACTGATTTCATTAATGTATATAAATAAATAATTTATAAATTTACAAGGGATGGTAACTGAAGCACTAAAGTACATTCACTAAAATATATAACTGTAGTATTCTCTCTCTTTAACTAATTTTATAAGGTATGTGTATGTTTATAAAGGATGTTTTAGTATAATTTTTAAAACAAATGCATATCAGACACAAATATGATAATTTATGGTTGTATACTAGACTACAAAATGTAAACCCCACCAAAACCTGATTGTAATGCATTTTTTCCTTCCCAAATATGCATAAGCACTTCCCATATAACTTCATCAAAGTATGCATAAGCACTTTCTCAAATCATTCTTCCATGTATATATAAGCACTTCCAAAATCAGTAGTCCCATGTCTGCATTAGCACTTCCCATACATTTTGTTTTACTTTAGTAAAGATTTATAACAATAAAATTGTTTTAAAGTAATACATTGAATGCTGTGTAACTTGATGAGTGAATTTATTGTGGGTATTTTCTTTTTTGTCCCTCTTTTTTTTCTTTCTGTTTTTCTTATTTTAATTATACATGCCTTTCCTTTTTCTTTTCTTTTCTTCCATTTCTGATCATTTTTTACAGATCCAACTACCTCTGAAGCACCCCAGGTGCATACTTCCCAGGTTAAGTAGCATGTACTCTCTGCGCATCCAGGGATGTCCTGGGAGGGTAGGGACAGTAGCATTGATCCTGTAGGCACCCCAGGATGTGGCAGCTATGAAATAATCACTGAACAGGGGCTTCAAGACTTGATTGAGGATGTGCTGGAATACATTGTTGGATGGATTCAGACAGTCCATGTCTCAGTTCAGTAGATTCAAGGCATGCTGTCCCATTTGGTGCTGACTACTGCACCAGTACAGGCCCCTTCCCCCTCAACATTGGGGTTCTCCACTGCAACACCATCTGGCAGTGGAATTGTTTGAGGCTCTGTGGACTGGGGATTCCTGCTGATGTCACTCCTCATCATCCTTTCTTCCCTTATCCTTTCTCCTATACATTATCTATTATCCACTCACAATACTCTCTTATAAAAAAAAGAACTTGAAAAAATAAGGAGGGGGGTGTATTCCTGCTAAAAATATAGTGTCCCTGCTCTTCCACCTCCTCCAACACAATTCTCTTTTTTTCTCACTTGTTTTTATTGAAAATTTTAACAACAAAATATTAATATATGACACTAGAAATATTATATAACTAATATACATATCTAAAAAAACAACAATAAACTAAATTAACTATTTACAATGCTGTCTACTATAAAAGAAAGCCTTTTAAATAGAAAAAGAAATATGATGAGTAGTTGTTAGTTAAGTATTAAAGTCTGTTTACCCAGCATTTCTTTGAATTTCAACCATCTATTATATGAAGAGGTGATTCTAGATGTTCCTGTCTTGATACATTCAAGATGACAGACTTCAGTTGCCAAGTGTACAAATTCCTTCACAGAAGGAGTTTCCGATTCTTCCAGTTCTTGGTGATGACTTTTCTTAATAATGTTAAGATACTCCATAAAAGAGGGTATTTTATTTTTGTGACACAAGTGGAAATAGGTTTATTCATTAAAATAAGAGACTTGGTCAGCATAAATTTATCATTAAAAACAGGCTTTAATAGAGAATTCATATTTTCCCAATATGTTTTCAGTTTTATACAATCATAAAACATATGCTATCAGTCAACTTTAAAATTTTGTGTATATCTCCAGCATCCTATGTCTGTTTTATTAATATTATAATTAACAGATAGTGTCTTAGTTTTATTCTCATTAAAACTGTGTCCTGATTTCTTCTGGAATATTTCTATTGCTCAGAATACTGCAATAAGAACAAAATTACAATCAGTCAAAGTCAATAAGTTGTTATCTGCAAATAGTTTTATCTCAAGGATTAAATCATTATTTATTAGTATGCCTTTGATGTTTTTATTTGATCATATATAATTTGCAAAATATTCCATAACTAAAGCAAAAAGCAATGAGGACAACGGACAACCTTGTTTATTACCTTTAGTAATTATGATTGATTAGAAAATATATGAGCCTATCTTATCATATGCAAATGAGTTTTCATAGAGAAGTTTGATTAATTTTAACAAATTGTTTGAAAAATTACATTCCTCCAGTACTAATAGTAAGTTCTCCCAATTAACTGAATCAAATGCACTTTTGATGTCCAGACTAACCAAAGTTAGTTCTTTTTTGAATAATTAGTATAATCAATTACTGATAGTATTATCTTGATATTATCATAGGTGTTCCTGTTCATTATAAACTCAGTATGATCACTGTTTATCAACACTGGAAGAAATCAATTTATTCTCGAGGCATAGATTACCATGAATATTTTATAATCTACATTTAATAATGAAATTGGTCTATATGAAGAACATTGTGTTGAGTCCTTGTCAGGTTTTAAAACTGGGGATACTGGGCATATTTCCAAAATGGTAGTGCCTCTGTTAATCCTTTAACTATTGAAAATACCTCTAGTAAAATACTCAAAGCATCTTTAGTAATTATTTTGTATAGTTTAGGTATTATACCATCATTTCCAGATGACTTATTGGGTTTTAATTTATTAATTTTAATTTTGAGTTCAGATATTGATATAGCCTTTCAGTTAATTTATTTGATCCTCTGACAGTCTGTTTTCGGTATTTTTTATAAATATTTTAATTAGGTCTTGTGTATCTATTATTGGTTTGTGTTGATTAATTTTATTAAAAATAAGCCTGGAAACGTAAAATATCTTCTATTTTAGTAACTGTCTTTTTACTACCAGAGGAGTAGAATTATTTGATGTGATTAGATTTAAAAATCATTTCTGTTCTAGTATCCAGTTTATTCATAGATTAAAATTCATGGAATTATTTTAATTTATTTGTTTATTATTTTATTTGGAGTTATTTATAATCTTTTATCATAGTTTTATGTTGCAAAATTTCTAAATATTTAGCGTTTAAGCTATTTATTTATTCTGTTAAATCATTATTTCCTTTTTGACTATCTAATTTTAACTTATCAATTTTCTCCTATAAATCTATCAATTCTTTGTCCCATTGTTTCTTTCTTTTTTGTGCATACCAACTTGTAATTTTGCCAAAAAGGTATACTTTTAAAAAGTCCTACACAAACATCTTTGAAGTGTTATTTGTATGATTAATTTCAATAAAAGTTTGAATTTCTTTATAAAGAACTCTTTACAATCTTTAATATTGGTTATATATGCAAGAATCCTTTTAATTGGGATGTTATTACTTGAATTCAATATAACTTCAAATGTTATCGCGTTAAGATCTGACAGTGGGCTAGAGATTACTTTAACGTCATCTATTCTACTAGTGGTCTCCTTTGAAACATATACTCTATCTATTCATGATTGTGCCCCATGCCTGTGTGAGAAATGTGTAAAGAAGAGTGAGTATGATGCCGGAAACTCATTATCTCTCATATTATATAGGTCAGTGAACACCATCAAAGCCTTGACTGAGGCAGGTTTCTTCCTTTTACAGTTAGTGTTGATATCCTTTCAGATAAAATACAATTAAAGTCAACTGCAAAAATAGTGTTTCCTTTGATATCTGTATTATTTCCAACTGTTGTTTAACTGTTTGTATTCTCAATCCAGGTATCTCATAGACATTAATAAAAGCATATAGTTTCCTTTGAATCTCTAAAATCACTGAACAAAACATGCCCTTTTCATCACTAAATGTATTTAGGATTTTAGGTAGAGGCAAAGAATGTTTCTTCTTCTCTTTTGTTCATAATGAGAGCTAGTCGATATAGAATAGTGTTTAGTATTAAGTCTGTCCAAATCTTCTTTTGTTAAATGTGTTTCCTGTAAAGAGATTACTTGGAAATGAAATTTTTTTTAAAAAATAGTATAAACTACCCCTTTTACAGCCATTATTTAATCCATTTATATTAATTGGTATGCATTTCAAGTTGGCCATATTACCGAAATAGGAAAAAATAAATAAGTATTACATATAATACCCTCATACATTTGTAAATAATATGGTACTGAAAAATGATTATATCTAGTGAACTACTTACTGATAGATATAAGAAAATTGAGACTGTTAAATGAAAACTTTCTATCAAGAATAGTACACACCAAAAAAAAATAATAATAATAATTTGTAGACTACTATACATACACTGTTCTTTCCCATCCCCCCATGGAGTTTAAAACTCCTGATTTGAATAGCAATCCTATTCAAGCACTACCACCTACCCACAAATAAGTATATGAAAGGTCTAACTTATTTCACAAAAATAAAAGCAGTTAGTATATACATAATATTCAGATTATAAACACTCATTTGCTTGCTATAAAATTCATAAACTGTAAAGTATTGCAAATCTTGTAGGCATTTGGTTCTAGTCTATGTATAAGAACCTATATAGTATTATAACAAATCCAATCCCTTTCTTTCAGTTTTGAAAAAAAAAGAGATTAACACAGATAAAAGTCCATACATATAACATTGTTTATAACATTTATGCTATATTACTAATATGCTATTATATATTATTGATAATGTGACTAACTAGTTAACTATTTAAACTCAATTCTGACTGCAAGACTGTACATGCTTGGGTATTATGGCAGACACATATGATATTTCAAAGAACAAATAAACTGCTCTAAAAAATCTTTGTATATTTGTGAGGACTTACATATACAGTTATCTTTCAAAATATGTCTATTCTAAAAATAGGATAGCATATTCACAGAACATTCTATGAGCTATAAAATAATAAAAGAGTAGCTGTGATGTCTAAAATAACTAATAAAATGTTCTCAGAATTATATTTGTACTGAGGGGTGACATATGGTTGGCAATATACCCACTACAGTCTTTTTAAGAGACACACGAATTCCCTGCTTATCAAAATGGCTGTGTAATTTTGTCTGGCTTTATGGAAAACATGCTATTACTTTCATATTAGTGACTCCTTTACTATGCATCAGACTTTCAATTAATTTTCAGAGCATGAGCTTCTAATATTGCCATGTATTTGAACTTTTCATTTCCTGCTCAAAAAGCACATCCACACAAGAACCAACACATCATCACCACAACCAGTGTTATAAATATATACATATCGAACCTAATAATGTCGTTGTCATATTTAATTGGGGAATTGATCCATGCTGGCTTTAGAACCAGTTCTTTGTCCTGTGAAGAGAAAAAAATGAACTATGACGGATCTTGGTTTGCTTTTGTCCTTGTTGTACATGGATAATTTAGTCAAAGACCGATGTGCCCTATCAATTCCATATGAAAAGGCTTCTTGCAAATTTAAAGCTTTGGGAAGCCAGGTTGTAAGGAAATTGGTCATGTTTTGAGTCTCCACATTTTCATGTAAAACTTAAATCTGAAGATTATTTCAACTGGATCTGTTCTCAATATCATCCACTTTATTTATTAAAAATGTATTTTGCTTCAAAAGAAATTCCACTTGTAGTTCTTGTTAAAATAAAATGTTTTTGCATTATTAAGCACCTGCAGTTTATGGATAGGGAAACATAAATCTTCAGCACTCTACACCATCAGGAAAAGGTAACTCATATTAATTTATCTTTACTACTTTGAATTTATAACCAACATTAATATTTAAATCAAATAGACAATATAGTTATAAGTATAGGAACTGTTATTCCCTGTTAACAATACTTATGGGTTACCTAATATACACAAAGAAATTGAATGACAACTGGAGATAGTTGTGTTTAAGATGGGCTGGAGATTTTACTAATAGTGTCATTTGAATGTTGGTCACATTGACTCTTTACTTATAGTTGATAGCCTTGCTTCTCATCTATCAAGGCTTTAATAATGTGTTTAATATAGATAAATAATTAGTTTTTAGAGTACATGATTTACACATGAAATGTTTTATGTATAATATGTTTTATGTATAATAACTCATTTATACAGTATTTATGATCGTTTTCTTGAAGAAAGTTTATTTTTTAAATCTGTGGTAATACATTCCATAAAAATGAACAGAGTAAGCCATGAAGCTTGAGTTACAGACAAATAATCAAGAGCACCACACTTGCATTCTCGAGTTTCCTGCAGAAATCACAAGGTGATTACATTGTTTTTTGTTTTAGAACTCTTCACCTAGCTTCATGAAGCAATTCTAAAGCCTGGGTTTTCCCACAGTCAAATAGAGGCACTAAAATGAAAGTAAAAGAAGCATAGTGATGTCACTGCTTTACAACACTCGGATATAGTTGTTTTACCATTCTAAGCTCTTAAAGTGACACTTTCACTATTTCACCCTATCTAAGTATATTAATAGTTTACCACAGATTATAATTTAATGATTTAGTAAAACATAAAGTAAAAAAAAAAAAACAGTTTTGCTTTACAGATTTCATGTTAAGTCTATACATTTACTGATTAAATATCTACTTTTCATTACAGTTAATTGATTTGAAAGTTTTCTGTCACAAAAATAAATAGTAAGACAAGAGGAGGTAATTTAATTTTGTAATCCACATATCTATTCCACACTGCCATTTATCTGCAAACCATAATAATAGAAGTCATGTATAAGGAAAAGTTGCTGATTACAGTTTCTGTATTTGCTGATGTTTCCTGTTAGTCTATAAAAGATGATGTAAGTTACAGAGTTTTGTGGTCCTTTTACACTGATAGAGCAGTCATGGTGTTAGATAAAGGCAATACATCTAAGGCTACAACTATCTATAAATGGTAACTTTGAACATTAAAATAAGATTGCATACAAGCAAAACTTTTAAAACAGTTTTACTGTAATACAGATTGAGTTACTCAAGTAAATGTTTCTCAGCCTGTTAACTCAGAAAAGGAAACTTGCTCAATACCTTACTGTTAACTATATCAGTTCAATTATGCTGACTGCACTGTCATCTGACTCTACAATTCAATGTGGATTGTTAGTGTGTTAAATAATATTGTATATAAACCAACTCTTTCTATTTATCGGGTTGTTTTAAGCTTACATAAGTTACACTTCACCTCTTCAGGACTTTTAAAATGTATATAATTACATACATATGATACTGCTACGAGTTGTATAACAACTTTTAAATAATCTACCCTAAGTAAACCAGAGAAACAATATCCAAACATAAATTATACAAGCTAACTAACATATGGGTTTTCATCTTGTTTTAGTGCTGCTTACACTTAGAAAAGAAAAAAAAGAGAAGGTTTTAACACAAGATGGAATGTTGAAAGAGTTGCTTATAGTAAACATGCATTTTAAAATCCATAAGTACAGCACTATAGCCTGTATTTAAGCATAAATGTAAAACAATTTCTCTGGTAAAAGATGATTCATATCAACCTGTATGATTTCTTGATATGTTATTGGGATTGTTAATTCTTGTCAACCTTAGTAGACTGAATTTAGAATATATCAGACTGGTTAATAACCATAACTTTACTATTATAATTATCCTATAGAATGATAACATTCTTTCTGACTAACAAGTAATGACTTGTCAGGCTCAAAGTATAGTGCCTATGATAGGGAGAGGGACACCTTGATGCTTTGTCATCTTAAGTGTAGGGGTTATAATAACCCCACAGATAGAAAGGGGTTCATGGTTCAAGTTTTGATACTACAATGTTTATGTTTTTTTAACTTACCTAAGTATATTAGTCAAACTAAAAGGAAACTAGAACAGTTTTTTTTAAATCATAGCTGTATGCCAACAAGAACTTTTATACATTATTCGGCCTAATGGAATACAAGTTCAATTAAATCTGCATATAGCAGTATTTAAATATGAAGGCCATCTCAATTAATATTAATGGGTTGAATAATAAATGTAAGAGACTAAGTTTATTTAAATATATTAAAACGATAACCCCACAACTGATATTTCTGTAAGAGACACATTTATTAACTGAAGACCTTAATTTACTCAGTTTCAATCGTTAAACAGTATTAAAAGGTTCATTACATATGAAAAAAACAAGAGAGGTAATAATTTTATGGAAAAATTCTGTCATTATGCCAAAAATAATAAGGTCATATCAAGATAAAACTGGGATGCTTTGTATGTCAACTATCTCAATAAGTGGTAAACTGTATACTTTTATTAACTTTTATTGAATACCTGGCTTGAGTGCAAGTATAGTTAAACAACAGTTCGAAGAAGTAATCCAGCACTTGAAAGGAAACTTGATAATAGCTGGGAATTTCAATTCTATACTAGATGACAAAGACACTGACTCTATAAATACCAGAAGGAAAATGGCAACATCAAAAACACTAGCAGAATTTGTTGAACTATATAATCTTAAAGATGTTAATGAATATGCAGACAAAGATTCACTGCATTATATATTTTTTTCACATAGGTAAAACACACACTCAAGAATAGAGTATATATATATATATATATATATATATATATATATATATATATATATATATCAAAGGAAATAACCACCTTTCTTAGCAATTTTAAAGTAATCTCTTGTCCATTAACAGACCACAATGCAATTACTTTTGAAGTAGATGTTCATAACAAACAAAAGGTGACAATCACTAGAATACCATCTTATATAACGAATCTAAAAGAGTTTAAAGAATTTTATATAAAAGGATTACAACAATTTCTTGAATTAAACATAAAGACACTTCATAAATCGATGCATGGGATGCATTAAAAGCATACATATATGGAAGAACATTAACTTGGTACAAAAATAAAAGGAAACAAAGGGACAAGCAATTAACTGAACTTCAAAAGGAAATAGATATTATTAAACTTAATATGCAAAAAGGACATAGTCAATTAACTAATGATTTAGCAATAAAAAAATAAATATTACACCATAAAATAATGATAGAATTAGAAAAAATCAAACTTATTTCTTATTCAGTGAATCAGAAGAATCAAAGGAAAATAGCAAATAGAACTAAGAAAGTTATTAAAATGAATCAAATAAAAGAAATATATAATCCTAAATTAATAAGAAAGTCTCAGACTTAAACAATATACTAGAAATATTTCAGTCACACCATCAAAAAATGAATACTAGCAACATAGAGATGAAATAGAAAGAGGCAATTAGAAACTTCCTTCAGATTAATATAAACCTCAAGATACAGGAACAACAGAGTAGACCCACTGACAAGCAAATAACAATGTCCGATTTGCAGAATAAAATAAAAAAATTGAAACCCAATAAAGCACCAGGAAATGACAGCATAACACCAGAATATATAAGTTATTGCCCAAAGAAACTAAACAGTTATTGTTGAAGGTTTTTAACCAGGTTAAACAAGGAATATTAGTTCCACCTTCTTGGAAATATAGTTTAATTTCACCTATTCTGAAATCTGAAAAAAATGCCCCAGAATATTCTTCCTATAGGCCCATTTCATTGTTAAATGTAGATTACAAAATGTTTATGGCAATACATACAGAGAGAATTAAACATATATTGTCATCATTAATTGATCACTACCAGACAGGTTTCATAAAAGATAGAAACACCTACAATAATATTAAAAGAATTCTTGCCTTGATAGATTATGTTGATTTAAGTAAGAGAGACATGACTCTGGTGAGTCTAGACATCAATAGCACCTTTGATTTAATAGATTGGAATTATTTACTGGTGGTACTAGAAGAATATGGTTTTTCACAACAATTCCCATTCTTAATTAAAACAATATATGAACATTTTCTGGCCTATGTTAAGATTGGGTCATGTCTCTCTACTTCTATAACTATTAGAAAAGGAACTAAGCAAGGATGCCAACATTTACATTTACTGTTTGCATTAGCAATTGAGCCTTTTGTGAACTATGTTAGAATAAACACAAATATTAAAGGCATAGTAACTGGGAATAACTTAGAAATGAAGATACAATTATTTGCTGATGACATCCTGTTGACAATATCTGATAAAGATAAATCATTAACTGAATTATTCTAAACAAACTTCTTTCAAACTATTTCTGGTCTTGTATTTAATGAAATCAAAACTAAAATTTTATTAATTAACTCAAATAAAAGTGAATTAAATAATGACTTTGTTAAGTACTTAGCACCTGATAATAAAATTAAATATCAAGAGATCTTACTAACTAACAGCACTAGAGAAGCTATAAATGTTAACTATACTCATATACTAAGTCAAATAAAATCATTAATGCAGAAATGGAATAAGATGTTTTATACAAAGGGGATAGGTTGTATATAATTAAATCTATCATTTTCCCCAAATTGTTATATTATATACAATCCTTTTCCATCCCTCCTACTAAGAAAATTATACAGCAATACAATAAAATTATGCTGAATTTCATTTGGTTTAACAATAAGCCTAGAATTCTGCTTAACAACCATTTAAAAGGTTGGGAAAAGGGTGGAATTAATCTACCAGATATAGAGATTTATTCATGGGCATCTATTACTTAAACAGTTACTCTATGGCTCAACTCAGTCAAATAGACATTAATTCATGAATCTATATGTAATATCATTAGTAACTTAGCCCATAAAAAGTATAATACAAATCCAACAAAAGTATTTTATAACGTTATAAGAGATAACATAATATTAAATAAAAGTATAAAAACAAAATATATAATTGTTACTGAAACAGTAATACTGTTTAGAAAATATATAAACATGAAGCCAGATATAAAGCCATGTTTTTTATATTATATCCTATAGCTTGTACACAAGAATGTATAACTATTTTGATTCAATTTTAATTAAAGAGCTTAAAGAAAAAGAAGTGATTTATTGGTATAAAATACTCAATGGCAATACATTACTCACACTTGATCAAATCAAAAGAAAATTTGAGATGCATGATAAATTGTGGCTACCAATACAACAAATAAGACAGTACATCACAAATCATTTGGAACTGATGACACCAAATTTTAAAAATAATATTCCTAAGTTCATAGATCTTGTGATACTTTTAATAAATAATACTTATAAAGGACAAGGATATTGATTGAAGATTCATAAGACACTAAAAGAAACAAAGAACTATACCAATAATAGTTAGTGGAATTATTATAATCAGGTTAATCAAAAGGATCCTGATAAAAATGAAAAAGAAATGATCCTTTTATCACCAAGCCTTACCAGCAAGTCAGTTCAGTGCAAACTATATGCATGGAAATTCCTACATAGATCTTTTCTCACCCCTCAAAGATTAGAACTAATATAAAAGAAACATATTGATTGTTGGAGATGTAAAATGCATATAAAAGCATATTGGGAATACATGATTTTTGATTGTCATTCACTGAATAAATATTGGTTTGAAATTAATTATTTCTTTCAATTTTTAATGATACTTTTCAGTTAACCAAGTCATTAGTTTTGTTTAATGTACCCATACCACAATGTGTCCCAAAAGTAAAATATCCTTTACTATGGATATTGCTTGCCAATGCATTTAAAGCCATAACAACGTATTGGAAGAATAAAGCACTAACAACTTTTCAAGATTTGAAGAAAATCTCAGTCTTTGTGTCTTGAATGGAAGTGGCAACCATAAAGAAAAGAACTGATAAGACAACATCATACATCACTTATTGGCAGAAAGTTGACGAAATATTGGACAAAACAAATTGATCTGATTAGTCAGTACAGCATCTTAATACAAATTGC
The DNA here is from genome assembly GCF_019279795.1 of Protopterus annectens. Classification (NCBI taxonomy): domain Eukaryota; kingdom Metazoa; phylum Chordata; order Ceratodontiformes; family Protopteridae; genus Protopterus; species Protopterus annectens. The sequence continues at coordinate 1,114,503,287 of NC_056739.1, forward strand.
ATGTTGTATATGGAAACATGGGATATTATGGATTGTATACTAAGGCAATTGTATATAGTTTATTTTGTAAATAGTTGACTAGTTGATTATATTATTTTATGTTTCACTATTTATGGTTCAATCTATTTGAAGATATGGAAAAAATGTAATAAAAATTTTCTTTGAATAAACATATACATATCTATTGCCCACATATGCAGAACAAGTCAACCATGCAAGGGGCTGACATCAACAGACATAAACAGGATTATCCTACCTTCTTTAAATTAATAGAACAGAATGGAATTTGAATAAAATAATATCTTAGGATAAAAGTTGAATTGAAGAAATTAATTCTATTATTGTGCATGGTGCCACAGTACTATTAAATGCATTATATAACCGAAAGAGAGAAATACAGGCTTTATAAGTGTTTAAATAGTAATTATGAGGTGAATGTAACAGGGGGTGCAAGTTAATTAACACCCTCTTACTATTTTGCATTTAAATTTGTATGTTAAAATTGAACATAAAACATTTTATCCAATATTTCTTACACACACACACACACACACACACACACACACACACACACACACACACACACACACACACACACACACACACACACAAGAACTCTGTAAATTGTCTCCTGAGTGAAAAAGGTGGGAAAGAAGCATTCTTTTCGAACCTGCTCTGTGAGAGGCAAAGACCGCTGTCAGTAACAACTTTCATTCATGTTACACTGAGAAATAAGGCTGTATAAGTGGTTAAAATCAACCTGCTCCCTGCTATTTAAGAACCTATGCTGGAACACTTCTTGCTATCATTTTATTTTTTGTTATAGATATTTGGTACACTTTCTCTCTTTCTTATTTTTTTGTATATCTAAACTAGCAGGGGAGGGGAGAACAAAATAATAACTGACAGGTTTCAAAGTGAAACCCCAATGTCAAAACATGGAGATTGTTTCCATTACTGTATTTCTCCTCTCCTAACCTCTCCTCAATGAATAAACTGGCACCAAACATCAGAGATAAGACCATATAAGAAACAGAAATAAAAAATAAAGAAAAACTAGAAAAAAAAAAAGGAAACAGCTTCATACACATTACACACACCCACCATCACTATATTAGTAAAGGAGCACTCATAAACAGCATAACAGTCTGATATCTCTTAGAGAAAGCACATCCAAATCTCATTCATACAACAACACACATATTCCAATCAAGCATGACATGTGAATTAAGAGTCAAAGGTTAAAAAGACCTTAAACATTCAGTGCATTCACAACACAACTCTCCTGATGTGTTCCTGCTATGTCTCCCATTTTGTTGTGACTCCCTTTTTGCAGTCTTTCTTATCTCAGCCTTTCCATTCTTTAAACAAACCAACATGGTGTCTTCATAAGAATACCCATATATAAAACATTTTAACCACTTTTTTTAAATATTAGTAATAAAAGCCGTGCAGTCCACCGCTTGCCTTAAGTCTTTCAAGTGTGACTGTACAGAGTCGCATCTATCCTCAGTACCTAAATATATATATATATATATATATATATATATATATATATATATATATATACAAAAAGATGCCAAAAATCCAAGTAACACAACTCCACAGCCACCAGGAACAAAAAACCAAAAGCTGATGTAGAATGCGAAAATCCTTTATTCAAGTAAGTCCAAGAAGAAATAAACACAAGCGCTTTCGCTCAGGGTAATCCTGAGCTTTTTCAAGTGAGTACAAAAGCATTTGCTGAAGCCAAACCTTTTTATATAACCATGGGTAACACATTAATTGAAAACAAGTGTTGTCAATCAGTTGTTAGATTCCTTAAAGGGGCTTTGAATTAATTAAAACATGAGATAAAAATTTATATTGTTAAAAAATATATATATAATTAACAGCTGGATTATGCATATATAATTACAAAACATTAAAAACGCTGTTTCAAATATAATAGAATCAAAATTAAAACAGTTTAAAATACTGCTATTGGAAACGTTGGAAATCCATAAGTTTTGATGAACCTGGGAGATAAAATTCTGTTAGAAGTGTGAGGGAGCATTTTATTAAATGTTGGTTTGTAATAGGAGTTTTGGTTCTTTTTCATAGTTCACATCAAAAAAGGCACCCTAGGACCAAGTGTCAGGTTGTCAAACCAAAGAAAAAAAGTGTGGGAGTTAGGGTAAAGGAAACTAGTGAATCTTGGGTCCCTAAGTCATATGTTCTGATAAAATGCGCAAGTGCCAAGTGGTAGTGAAAGAAGGGCATAGTGTTTGTAAACATGGGACAACAAAACTAATTGTATAATATATATAGAACTACAAAGCCTACAGCCTTCAAATAGTACTTTGCATGTACTTAATGCTTAACCTTAAAGCTTTAGCCTTAGGTAGGCATGTTTTTCAAAACACCTTCGCTATATTTTACTCTATACTATTAAGTTCAACATCCAAATCTGTATTTAATACTGCTGCCTCACAGCACTTTGTTGTCTGGTGTGTGTGTGTGTGTGTGTGTGTGTGTGTGTGTGTGTGTGTGTGTGTGTGTGTGTGTGTGTGTGTGTGTGTGTGTGTGTGTGCGTACGCGCACATGCGCACGTACCACCTGTAGCAGAATGGAATGCCATCCATAAATAATTTTATGCCTTATGCCCAGTGTTTGCTTGGACAAGGTTAGTTTGCCTGCAACCATAAATTAAATTATGTACTCAAAGAAAATGCATGAATGAATGGTTGGACAAATGAATGAGCAAAACATTTTTGACCCATAACAGTACATATAACAAATAGGTCCAAACAGGCTTATTTAAGAACACATTTTAATATATTTAATTAAACTTTTTTTCCAGTCCACAGACATAATTTTGAATTGTGGAGTTAATTTTAAAGTCTTGCATATTTGCATATTTTCTTATTAAAATAGTGTTGAAAGCAGTGCTTATAAAACTGATAAAAATCATATGTGTTCCAGTGAGACATTTTCACCAAAAATGCCTAACAGTATAGCAGCCCACACCAAGATGAGGTTTACTATGTCAGATTTAAACAGATTATTCAACATAAATTCCCAACCTAGAGGAAAAATTTACAAAACCAGAATATACAATATATCTGCATTTGCTGACTCACATGCTGAACACTTTCCATCAAATTTCTGAAACACACTGCTATCTTTGAAGGTACAGTTTAGCATTATTGCAGATCATAACATGTACACACAGACATTTTGAAAAAGGTAAAAGATTATATGAATGCTTCCTTATGAAGGCCCAATTAGTTTCATGTTCTGAATTAAATCATATTGTTCTTATATTAAGTAATGTAAGCACTGTAAAGAGCAGTTTATAGTTTCCTGAGTTTGGATGTTTGTTTACCTTCTAATGTTTTAAATAACATTTGTAACTTATAGGAATTTGTCAATAATACCCCATTTAAAATTAATGATAAAAGGAGAGCTGTACTAATGATAGTAGTTAGATAAATGTATCATAGTAGTGGATTGGTTTTTCTGACTGCAGAAAGGTTGTTGTTGTTCTTTCGGCTTTTCCCAGTTAGGGGTCGCCACAGCGGAACTCCGGTCCGCTAATGATTGACAGTCGATTTTTATGGTGCCAACCCGAAGCCCAACCTTCAACGAAGGCACACCCATTCACGCATGTCTTTCGAACGCCACTCGACTGTGGGGAGGACATGCAGACTCCACACAGAAGGCGCTCCAGCCGAGAATCGAATGGGAGAACCTCTTGCTGTGAGGCGACAATACTACCGCTGCACCACAGCGGCGTCAGACTGCAGAAAGGCATATACTAAATTAAATTCTCATGAAGACTTATAGTTGAATTTTGATTATAGGATGTTATATTGTGAAGATTTCCCTATACCAATAGTCTTGAAATGTCCAGAATAGTATAGCAGGGGGCCTCTTCCATCCTGCACTTATACCATAAATGCAATATAATGTCCAAGTCATACCATGGGATATACTTACTTATCACTGGATGCCATGCAGAAATTTCCAATCCATATAAGGCATGTTACACTATGCGTAAATGGGGTTGCCTTCATTGAAGGTTGGGCGTCGAGCTGCACCTCGGCGTTTTGTAAAAATCTACTGCCAATCATTAGCAGACCGGAGTTCCGCTGTGCCGACCCCTTACCAGGAATAAGCCGAAAGACACAACAACAACACTATTAATAAACAATCCATGTTAGGGGATCCCCATTGCCCTTGTGTTGTATAGTTCAAGGTTTCTTCATTCTTCTGCATAGTGCCTAATGATATGGACTATGCCTGTCTGTTCCATGCCACCAGTCCACAACAAGCTGTACTACTACATGCCTGACAGGTAAAACTGTCATGCATCGTGTCATGGTGAGACAATGGAGGGGGCATGCCACTGATGCTCTAAAAGGAATTAAACATGTTTTCATGATATTATACACTTCTAATCTATTAAACTTCTAATTAGATTTAATTATTATATTAGACCTTTGGATGGAAGTAAAAATCATTGCATCATCTGTAAATTCGCCTATACTTAAACTTGTAGAGTAATATACGAGAAAATAAATCCATGTATTATATTGAAATAAATGATTCATGATTATTGCACAACATTTTCCCGTCAGTCTATAGTGAGAATAATATTCATTGAAAGCCACTTTCAGCGAACAACAACAAAAGCTGTTTTTGCAGGGGGGCTGTCCCCCTGCACTTCCATTGTGGGGGCAGAGTAGAAATTGGTAATTGACAGAGGTATAGTTAAACATAACATACAGTCATAGACTAAATGCTGTTAACAAGTTAGCAAAAAAAAAGTTTAAATACACATTTTTGGGAAGTATTAAATATTTTAGGCAGCATCCCAGAAGCAGTTATGCTTAATTTCATTGTGTAAATGCTCATTTAAAAAGGTTCAGAAGGTTCATAGGATTATAGGAGATTACTAGGCTAATGGCTCTGGGGCCCTTACAAGCCTAGCCAAGAGTTTATCCCCAAAAAAGAAACCCCAATCAGCACAAGTTGCCCCTATCAATGAGTTGACACAGGTGGAACCCCTAGGACAAATGTGTGATTACCCATCTACTCATCAAGGTTGCGATTGAAGAGGGTCAGTGATGTACTTTGTTTGACGTGTATGGGGAGTCTATTCCAGAGATGAGTCAGCCTCTGGGAGACAAACCTGTCTCTCCAGCAGGTTTTCTTAATGTCACGTATTAGATTTAAGCCTTTCAACAGGGTACTACGCAAGGAGTTAGACTTACTGATATGGAGCATCTCTAGTAGAGCAAAGTCTGAGATTGGCTTGTAGGCAAGACACAGATCACCTCTGAGAAATCTGTAGAATACACAATAGAGTAATAGTGATTTGAGCCTGTCCACATAGGATAAGTGTTGGAGGCCATGGATTCTCTTTGTAAGGAATTTCTGTGGCCTTTCCAGTTGGTCCAGGTGTTTGGAGAGGTACATACCAAATGGGGAATTGTACTCAATTATTGGCCTAATGAGGAAGGAGTACAGAGAGGCAATAACCTCCTTTTTCTGGATGCAATACCTTTACTTCTGAGGTGAACCAAGTAAAAGGCTTTATTGACCACTGCTGCTACATGATGGTCAAGTCTGAGATTGTTGTCAACTTGTGTACCCAGGTCTGTCACTACAAGTTGTGTGCTTAGGGGGTTGCCATTAATGTAGTAATCAGTAGGGGTCGTGTTTTTGCCGAATGGTATAATAATACATTTTTTTGCATTTAACTTAAGGCCATGACTTTGGCACCAGTCATTTGCTGCTGTGAGACCATCTTGAAGTATGTTAACAGCATTTGGGGAGTCAATGACAACACCCAACTTACAGTCATCCACAAACTTTGTCAGCCACAGGCCTTTTGTCCTTGTCTGGACCTCTGAGAAGTAGATAAAAAAGAATGGGGTCCCAGGACAGATGCTTGGGGGACACCACTAGTGACAGGTCTGCTGTTGGAGGTGGTGGCACCCATTTTGAACTTGTAGGTTCTATCAGTGAGCCAGTTGGCCACCCACCTGATGAGATAGGGATTTACGCCAAGTTGTGTTAACTTTTCAATGATGCCCAAGTGGGGGATTGTGTCAAAGGCTTTGGCCAAGTCAAGGTAAGCTGTATGTACTGACTTTCCCTCATCCAGTGCCTTGGTGACAGTCTCAAAAATGTCAGCCAGGTTCAACAGGCAAGATCCGCCCTTGACGGATCCGAACTGGGTGGGGTCAAGTGCTTGGAGATTGCCTATGTCCTTGTTTATGAGGTCCATAATAATACACTCCATGGCCTTACATATCAGACCTGTCAATCTAATGGGGCAATAGTTCCAGTCATTAGTTGCACCACCTTTGTGCAAAGGGATGACAATGGCAGTTCTCCACTCTTCTGGAATGAATCCTGTACTTAGGCTATAGTTGAACAGGGTGCTCAATGGCGAGGCTAGTTCTTGCTGGAGATGGTACAGAATACAGCCTGGGATACTATCAGGTCCCATGGAAGCTATGTTCTTTGCCTTGGATAGGGCCTTTAACATTTAATCTATGGAGATGTGAGGTGTGGGGCTAGTATCGGGAATGCTGATTGGGCCTTTGGAGGGGGGCAGCGGGTGTGAAGTTTGTGTTAAACCTATCTGCTAGCAGGTTGGCTAAGTCAACTAATCAGTGTAAGTGGTACTGTTAAGAACTAATTCGGAACAATCCTGGGCTTTGCCATGGAGGTTTCTGAAGTAACTGAAAAAGGCTTTTTGGTTAGCCTTTGTTTCAGAGGCTAGTTTCGATTTATAATTAGCTTTGTAGGTTTTCACTAGTAATCTAATTTGCTTGTTTATGCTAAATAGGGAGTTTTTCCAATTGGGAATTTGTGCCTTTTTACCCTTGGACAACAATTTCTTCCTTTTGTTGTAAAGCCTGTTGATAGAGGATGTCCACCACATAGGTTTGTGTTTCCTTGAGGAGCAGGTTTTAGTTTTGTTGGGTATGGCTGAATCCATGCATTTGCACAGGTGCTTGTATACTGCACTGGCATAATGTTCAGCATATTTGTCTGCATCCGCTGAGGGGGGCAGTGGTGTGAAGCTACTGATACCCTCCATTAGAAGGTTGTAGTCAGTTTTTTGAGAAGTTTTTTAGCCTGGTTATAGCTGGGGGGGGGCTTGGATAGGATAGACACTTCGAATTACACAGACTGATGGTCCAATCTCACCAGGGAAGAACTTACTATGGGGGTGGTGCAGCGGTCACCCATGTTAGTGAGAACCAAGTCTAGAATGCTATCTTACCTTGTGGGGATGAGACAAGCTGGTCTAGTGTGTTAGAATTGATGAAGTCAAGGAATTGTTGGATGACTGCATTAGAGCAGGAATAGTTCACCCAGTTTATGGTGGTGTAGTTGAAGTCACCAAGGATCAGGATGTTAGGAGGTACCTTGATGGACTCAAGCAGGTCCAGACAGGATGAGTGGGTGTCCTGAGTCATGGGGGGGTCTACAGCTGTCTAAAACATGGGTGGGTGTCTTGCCAATTGTCAATTGCACCTGGAGAAAGTTCTACTATATCATGCTGAGAAACCGGTCTGGTGGTGTGCTTGTCTTTAATGAAAATAGAAACGTCACCACCCTTAGTCTTTCCAACCTCATTTTGGGGTCAGAATGTGTGGAATGAGGTATAGCCTAGTAAGGCAGGGGTGCTCTCTGCAGCCTTGAACCAAGTTTCCATGACTGCACAGATGTCAACATCTTCCAGTGCTAGGAGAGCCTCCAGTGAGTACATTTTCAGGTTAATGCTCCTAGTGTTAAGCAGCATGACCATTAATTTGCTTTTGACAGATCATTTATGCTGGAAGATTTGTCTGTGGGACATTGACTAAAAAAGGCACAATGGGGGAGGCAAGAGCCTTGGCCAGAATCCTGAATCCCAGGGGTGACAAGTGAAGGCCATCTTTCGCAAAGCATCAAGGCCTGTCAACCATGTCATCTCAGGCAGACAGTTACTGGATCCCCTTGGAATGACACCAGATACTAAGCCAATTGTTTAAGTCAATTATTTTTTGTTTGTATTGTAGTATCATTCTTGATGAAGGTAGGATGCTGCTTAGGGCTAGGGTCAAACCTGCCAGGGACACATACTCTGACAGCTCAGTCATGTTTTTCTTCATATACTCATAGCCCAGGAAGGTATATCTCAAGTCATTCAAACCAACATGAACAATGACAGAGTCATACTTGTACCTGCTGTGGAGAGACTTAAGTGCATGCATGATGCGGTGGATTCTGGCACGTGACAGACAACTGACCGTGATCTTCTCCTTCTCGAGCCTGGTAAGGGGGACATTGGTATGTCTCACAAATGAGTCGCCAGTGACTAGTATGTTTGGTTTAATGTTGTGAGGTTTGTTGTTTTTAATCTTATTTAGGAACTCATTTTATGATGCAGGTCCTTTCTGGATAATACTTTTTCAGCTAAGGCAGTTTTGAATCTCGATCAGCCTTGAGAGTAAGAGTGTCATTCTGGCTGCTCCTTAGAGTGTAATTAACTTTCCTAATTGGTGCTGTCTTTTCAGCGGTAGAAAATAACCAGAATTGAGGATTCTATAAAGACTGCCTGCTAGTAATAGGGAAGTCATATGACCTGTTTTTAAAGTTGCCACAATGCATATTTATATCTGTTAGCAGAAGAAATCTGAATAGTTTGTTTTCAGTGGATTGTAGTTTGTGTTGATGGAAGAATGCAGTCAGAGTAGAGGTAATCTATATTCTAGTTTTGAATTTAGAACATTTTTGTCAGTAGTCTTGTGAGCTATAGGAGAAAGTAAGAGGGGGATCAGATAGCAGAGTTTTACCTTTGTTGAAATGTTATCAATGCAGGTGGAGAAGGTGAGACAAGGGTCTAGGATAACACCTAGATACTTTTGCTGTGTAATCTCCGGAGTGCAGTTGCCATTACTATCTTTAAGAAGTAGTGGTAAGCAGGTAACCAGTTTTTCAGAAGGTGGTAAAGACCATTACACTAGTTTTCTTAACATTTGATAACAGTCTTTGTTGAATAACCAGTGAATACATTGAAAAATCCATCTGCAGCATGATATGTAATGCCTTAAGGGTTTTACCAGACTTTGTCATGAAAATATTATCAGGGTACATTATTAGATTAAGGTCAGACAAGTTTAAGGTAATGTCATTTATAAAGATGGAAAAAGGTAGAGGTGCTAGGATGGAGCCATGGCAAACTCCACTGTTAAGTATTCCGTTTTCAGAGAAGATGCTATTAGAATATATTTGAAAAGTTCTTCCCCGATAACCTTGGACCCAGTTTATTGTGTTTTCCCCAAAGTTTGATTTGTATAGTTTTACTGCAAAATATTGGGGTTGATTGTCTGAAAGGCCCTAGTCATATCAATGAAAGCAGTAGCAGAGATGAGGCCATTGCTTGTATTAAGCACTAGTGGCACAGCTCAATGCAGTAATGGCATTAAATGGGCTTCTACAGCTATGCATTGGTTACAGAGTAGTCTGTATGTATTTGTGTGTGTTAGGAGTTGCTTGTAGAAGAGTTTTCAAATAGTTTTATAATATGGCATAAATTGGATAAAGCCATGAAGTCTTTTGAGTCCTTAATTGGAGAGACTGTGGACAGGATGATGATGATGGAATATTTGAAGGCTGAGGGCACCTTACCTGTGGTGAGAGATAAAATGAAGATGTTCACAGGTTCATAGGTTCATAAGTAAGTAGTAGGGTAGCTGCCCTTGGGGGCCATTTTAAACCTAACCAATTTGCCTTTTTGTGCTTGAAATAACCTATCCCTGTTGGTTATAGACTGGTCTTACCAATCCCATGGTTGATAATCATACATTAACCCTAATGATAATAATTGGGATCATATCATACATACTGTAATTTGAGGGGACCCATGTATGAGATAAGATTTGAGTGAGAGGTTTGGCAATTTTGGCAACTGCACAGTTTAGGAAAGTAGGACAGAGAGAGCAAAATTTGGAACCAGAGGAGATTAGCTTCTGTAGAAACTGTTACATTTCTTTCACTGTGATGGCACTGAAATGGAGGGGAGCTGTATATTTAATGAGATGGATGGATATTGCCATTTTAAGATGTGGGGAGTTGGATGAGGCAATAAAGGAGTTGGTAATATTGTTTACGGTATCAAGAAAGACGTTTTTTGTATTATTTTAGTCAGCGTTGCCTACACATTTGTTAGTAAGTAGTTTGAGGAGTCTTTAATGTGGTCAGTTAGGAGTTTTATTTCATTCCAAAATAGTTTGGGCTCTGTGGTGAGGGTTTTGTTATCTTTGTCAAGTGTAGATGTCTTCGGTGGTGTTAGTTGCCATTCCAGTTGATCTTCTCTGCTGTAGGAATATTTTCTTCTATTAAATATTATTGGGATCGGAGTTCCATGCACAAAAGGTGGAATCCTTGCCTAATACTTTGTGTTAATCAAGGGCATTTTGTGGCTTTACTCCTGTATGAGAGAGAGGACAGAAGACTACCTGAATGTTAGATAGAATGGATGTAAAGTAAGTCATGGCACTATCATGGGTCAACTTCAGAGAAAAGTGGTGTCCAGTCAAAACATGTCAGAGGATTATTCAAGCTGGGATGTTAGTTTGATGGGAATATTTTGACTGTTACTAATATATATATATATATATATATATATATACACTCACCCTACATTGGGGGGTAATGAGGCTGTGATCAAGTTAGCACTTCTGGCATCAGGGGTACATGCTGTCGTGTTACAGGGTATATTAAAGGATTAACAAATATGATAAGTCACATGATACTGTCTATGCTCCAGCTACCAAGTCTATTGTCTGATAGGCTATGTTAATTGGATTATATGTAGTGTGAGGGGGCAAAAGCCATCTTTAACTCAAGATTTTGGTACGGCAATAATATATGGTTCTTCCAGTAGGAGGCAACTTTCTAAGACTGTCCATTTGTCATTAATGCTGCATGAATCGATGCAGGCAACTATTACGTGATTGTTCTTGATTATGAGATTTGTAGTAGTTTAAACCTGTTAGCACTCATTTCTGTGAATTGTATACAACTTGGATGATTTGTTTGCTAACTTATCTTTGCTATAACTTATGTAATTCATGCATTAATGTGCCCATTCAGAATTGCTTGTTATAAATCACAAAACTGCATGGTATCTTGCAGCAAGTAAAAGAATAAGCTGCATGTTCATTGTAAACAGAGTAGTTAGTTATGTTCACCCATATACCTCCTCTTAAAATCTATACCTTAATTATTCTTCAAGTACTAATACAGGTATGTCTGATTTACTACTTGATAATTGCCATTTCTGTTATTACTGCATACTGTTTACCTTAATTATACCTGCAATAACTACCTTCCCTTATACACTGTCTTACTACTTGCTATTCCCCTTAGGTCTTTGTAAACTCAACTTGCAGACTACTAACTTACCCTTTTTCCTCTAGGATATCCTTTTTTCTTGTCTTTCTTTTTCCTCATTGCTACTCCCCATCATCTTTTTTATGTTAGCCCTCTGCGTCTCTATCTCAGGTCCACCCTGATATTAAAATGTTCTACAAATGCTTCTTTTACAAAATGCATCTATTTGATGTGTTGAAACATGCAAATTACCAACAGTACAACTGCAGTCCTAGTGGGCAGTAGCCTAACCCTCATGACATAATCCAATAGTTTGCAGCCAGTTACCTATGGCTAGATTAGAAACAGTCTACTTGGAAACTGAATTTTATGAAGCTAACTACATTATTCTTAATGTTTGGTAATGCAATCTAAGACTTTTAGTCAACTTAATACACTTATCTGTCACTCGTTCATCTCTCACACATATAACAGGAAGGCTGAGGTTTTTGTTTAGATGCTTTAATACATAGAAACACATCAGGATGAATAGCAGCATCAATAAATACGAACAAACTAGTTAACGGACAGACCATACATACATACATGCTTACATCTCAATTGCTTACTACAAAATGGCAGATAGGCTTGCACGTGCTCAGTATTTATACAATTGTGCAAGCCCTTAGATAGCTTCTTAAAGGTATATACACACATATCGATCTACATCCTCCCTCTTAAAAAGATTGCCCTTTGAAAAAAAACACCAAGTTAGGCATGCATTACTATATACATTGAAAACAAAACACAATGTTCATGTCCAAGTTGCTTTGTATCTGTCACAAGGTTTAGAGATTTGACCATATCTCGTAACATAACAATCTGGACCAAATTTAGCAGCAGGAACAGTCTGCAGTACACAACTTGTATCAGGAGCTTCTGCATTCATTACAGGAACAGGAATGTCCACTGGAACTTCGTATGGAATTGGAACACTAGACAACTCACTCTGAGATAAGAAGTCTCTCTCCAGGCTATGTGCTGTGGTATAGGCTCAGTTATCGGTCTCAAATGCTTCGATTCTGCATAAAAACTGCTCCTTGTGATTCCACAGTGTATGATACTGGCTCAGTCAATGAATATTCTTCACAACAACAATCCGATCACAACCTTTGGATGTTTGCATCCTTACCACTTCTCATAATGGATTGAGCAGTTTGCTGGTTTTATCGTAGTAGGACTTCAGGGTTAGGCATTTCTTCAACAAATTGGCTTTCACTAACCTGTTGTTCTTGACACATGGAACCAACAATCGACTACTGATTGGTAATGTGGTTCTGGTTTGTCTTGACAGAAGTCTCTGAGCAGGTGAAGCAAGATGTTTATCACAAGGAACATTTCTGAGATTCAAGAGATTCAGGAAAATATCATTATTATCTTGTTGTGACTTCCCTAGCTTCTTCCAGCAGAGTAACATGAAAGTACTACTGAGCCTTTGGTTTGAATTTCTTCACCTCCATAAGCAACAAACTTCGCACACCTTGCCAAAGCAAACCTTTCACCTTTACATACTCTGGCAAATGTTTCTGCTGACATAACATTGCACTTGTAATCTGTGTCAGCTTTGAACTGTATGGGTTTGCCATTTATCTGAACAGTACAAAATACTTCACTCTTTGCCGTTAAGTCTACTGCATTGACTGTTTCATGAAGCACTGGCACACCATCAACAGAAAGAGTAGGACTGGAACTTTCTAATTGATCAACTCATTTCTTAAAATATTCCCTTTTAATAAAAGAATGTGGGCCTTTTGATTTACAAAACCTTTTGAAATTATTCCATTTATTGCATATGTGGCATTGTTGAACAAAAGCTAAACATTTTTCCCTTTTAAATTCATGGTAACCACCACAATTACGACAGTTGGCAATGAAACTAGGTTGGGGCCCATGCTTTGAGTTTGCTGACTCACTTTTATGCTTCACTGAGAATGTGCGACTTCTAGAATTTGCTGGAAAGATCTGGGGTTTACCAGTGAGTGCTATAGGGGTTACAGTTGCTGCTATATGTTTGGGCCTGTTTCTTTTAATAATGTGCTGCATACTATGAACATGAGCTTTATCACTGTTCCTTCTATAGCTGCTGTCATTTGTAAGCATATTTGTGTGCTTTTCTATGAGTTTGTATATCTGACAAATCTCAATGGCCTTATTCAAAGTTAAATCACTGTCACAAAGCAAAATCTTTCTCACAGAATCATCTTTTATACCACACATATGTTTGTCCTTTATCAACTAATCCCTTAAATCACTGAATCTGCACATTTTAGCCTTGTTTTTCAGTTCAGTTGTACATGCTGCGAAAGTTTCACCAGGCTTTTGATCCCTTATGTAGAATAAGTGCCTTTCCATTCTAACATTTATCTGGGGGTTACACATTTCTTTAAATTTACATTTCAAACACTCAGGGTCCTCCCGTGACTCAGCCTGTACAACAATATGACAGTGATCCACCTCTCTGGTATGGACAGCAGGTGCATACACAAATAAGCGTTCCCTTTCTGTGGCTTCTGACCCAGCTAAATTAAGTAGAATAAATACCTTTGTACTGTCATCTTTATCAGAAAATGCAGCCTGTATGAAAATGTCGTACTCTTGCTCAAACACTCTCCAGTTCTCAGCAATATTAATGTCAAAACACAAGTGCAATGGGCTTTTGAAATTCATCTGCCATGCCCACAAAGTATACACAAACACACTGAAAATATGGCCCTTGTAATTATGTACGAACAAACAGTTCTGTGAGCTTGTAACAACATTCAAATGCACAATAAACTCTTCAAAATACTGTATTTAGCAAAATTTGATCTGTACTGGCTGTACTTTGCAAAATATGCTGTATAATGGCTGCTTTTTGGGAAATAGCTTTACTGTAACATTGCACAAATGTGAACACTTTATACGCTTTTGATAACTCAGATATCTTTGCTTAATACAAAAACTGCATGTGTTTTGTGAAAATGGGGTTGTTTACCCTTATTTTACTTGTTTTATGCAATTTGGACTTCATTTCAAACATTTTCTATAGTAATTTGAATATTTTTATCAATATCGTACATATTGGTTCATGCATATTTTATGAAAAGAAATAGTGCTGAGCAAGTTTTAATACCTGAAATTAATTTCTGACCTGTTTTGTGAAGTTTGCATATTTAGGAATGATCCACTCATGCATATTCCACCAGCTGCTGCAAGTACCTTAAGTAATTTTACCCAGGCCACCTTCAACTTTATGCCCCTTGGATATGCAGTTTCTGACTCCTTGTCCTTTAGACATGCTGTTTCTTATACTATGTCCTTTTACACATCCCACTTCTGACACCATGCCTTTCGTTCATCACTAACACATATAACAGGAAGGCTGGGGTTTTTGTTTAGATGCATTTATACATAGAAACACATTAGGATGGATAGTAGCATCATTAAATACAAACAAACTAGTTAACAGGCATACCTTACACATCTCAACTGCTTACTACAAAATGGCAATCAGGCTCGCACGTGCTCAGTATTTATACCCTTGTGCAAGCTTTTAGATAGCTTCTTAAAGGTATATACAAAAATATTGCTCTACACTAGTCCATGCTCATTCATTAATTTCATCCTGGTATTACTTATTGTCCTTTCATTAAATGGATAAGTGGTCTGGCCAAAAAGGACTCTTTAAAGCCAATACCCTGGCAAAGGACATCATAATAACATATGCTTTGATATATTTACATGAACAAAAAAAATTAAGATATATAAGTGCACATTTCAGGACTACAGAATGAAGAGTACGAGGGTGCATGCATATGTATAACTTACACTATACAGCCTTTCATAATATTATGGCATGCTCATTGTAGCAGGCATTGCATTAACTGGCAGCTTTTTTAACAGCGGTTAAATTTATTTAATCTTCTAGTACATTCTTTACAAACTGATTACAGCCCTCATGCATAGTACCCTTTCTCTTTCTCAGTGGCTAGCCATTTATCTTTAAATGAAAGAAAGCGCCAGTAAGCCGTATCCACCTTGTAGAAATATTTAATGAATTTCACAGCAAGCAAAGTAAAGCATGGCACACAGTAACGCTGAAAGCACTACCAGTTCATTTTCATCTCTAACTTCATCAGAAAATGCTGACAATCCAAGCCCCTCCCCATTTATACCCTTGCACATTAACAATTAACAATTACAAAATCATGTGACATCAATAAAAACTTTAACTCTTAAGCAGGAATAAAAAACATCCATACTAAATAAAAAGTTCCCCTATTTTTGTATTGAATAAAAACTTTCTTTTAAAACATGTAATAAATAAATAAATAAATAATTACATAAAATAAAATAATAAATATGTAAACAATAGTTTGTTCAATAGAGTACATACAGAATTCATAACTTCGCTGCCCTTAGTTTCAAGACAGGGGCTAGGGAGACCATATCATTCAAACCTGGTCACTTGTTGGTTTCCAGCATCAGTTGCCAGTAAACCTCCCTATATTCCAGCATGGTTTCCCAGGAACCACCCCTACCATCCATTGCTATCATCCAATACAAAAAAGGTGAAGGAAGCACATTCACAACCCAATGTGTGTTTATATAAAGCATTTCTATTGTTACCACTTTTAATGTCATAAAGATGTTTGTAAATTCTTCTCTTCAGACATCTTTCCATTTTACCTACGTAAAATGCTTTACATATTTTACAGGTGGCAATATAAACAATCCCTTTACTTTCACAATTAAAATAAGATTTATATTTTATATGTGTATTCCTATTACTAACAGTGATCTCAAAAGTATCAGAAATTAAGTGACATTCAGAATTTACAAACATCTTTATGACATTAGGAGAGGTAACAATAGAAATGCTTTATATAAACACACATTGAGTTGTGAAGGTTCTTCCTTCACTTTTTTTGTATTGGATGAGGTAGCAATGGATGGCAGGGATGGTTCCTGGGAAACCATGCTGGAATATAGGGAGGTTTACTGGCAACTGGTGCTGGAAGCCAACAAGTGGCCAGGTTTGAATGATATGGTCTCCTAGCCCCTGTCTTGAAACTAAGGGCAGCAAAGTTATGAATTTTATATGTACTCTTTTGAGCAAACTATTATTTACATATTTATTATTTTATTTTATCTAATTATTTATTTATTTCATGTTTTAAAAGAAAGTTTTTATTCAATACAAAAATAGGGGAACATTTTTCTTAGTATGGATGTTTTTTATTCCTGCTTAAGAAAGAGTTAAAGTTGTTATTGATTAATTGTTAATTGTTAATGTGCAAGGGTATAAATGGGGAGGCATTTGGATTGTCAGCATTTTCTGATGAAGTTGGAGATGAAAACAAACTGGTAGTGCTTTCAGCGTTACTGTGTGCTGTGCTGTGTTTTACTTTGCTTGCTGTGAAATTAATTAAATATTTCTTCAAGGTGGATACAGCTTACTGGTGCTTTCTTTCGTTTATTGGTTTTGTTTTGGGCACTTTATTTCCTGGATTTGTTTAGACGACTGTTTAATAAATGAGTAAGATTTTCTTTGTTTTTAGAATATAAGTGTGTGTATATGTGATGATTTAATATGACCACTTATGCTCAAACTCCCTCCATCTTTGTCAGCCATTAATCCAAGGTGATTAAAGGCCTCCTTGTTTCCATAACCTTTCCTAAATTGAACTTATCCTTCTTCTAACTTTTCTCAGAACTATTTACAAAGCCCCACCCCCAACCATTGAGTAGTCATATCTTCACATTAATTTTTCCCATTTTTTTTTTCCATTTTTCTCTGTGAGTTCTCCCCTCTCCCTTTGGGTTCCTCTTCTTTTTTTTCTGACACTGTATTCTGCATTAATTGAATCAAGTTTTTTAATATTTGGTGGAACTCTTTGCTTTTAGGCCCCCATTATTGTTTTGTATACTGTCATTAATAAGCTTATTATCCCTCTGTTTTCCCCTCTAAATGGATCATTGTATGATAGCATTATTACTTTTTTAGGGATCTGCACCTCTCCTTGTGTTACTGTCTCCATCAACTGCTGGTGATCCCTTTTGTATTCTGTTAATCCCATGCAGAACCACAAAGTTTGTCCATGTACCTCTTTCTCCTCTACATCTCTAACACAGTCTATATTTGCTTGGGAAGATCCTTGCCAGGCTTGCAAGGGTATAAAAATACCTATGCAGCCATTTCCATGCAAGTATTCTAAATTTGCATGCCTTAGCTATGCTGTTTGGTACTTCTAGTGTTAAATTCCACTCATTTTGTCTAATTTCCTCTCCCATTTCTTTCTCCTGTTTTTTTCTCTGTTTTTCTTGCCAGTTTTGGTCACCTTTGAGAATCTTTTCACAATGCCCTTTAGCCCTCCTGCATTTCTTCTGCCTACCATTCTTGCTTCTATGCCCACTATTAACTTGGATGATTCCCCAGCTATGATTCCTTTCCCAGTATCCCCTCTCCCTCTTTTCCTCAGTACTTTGATCCCAATATTCATTACTCCTTGGAATTCCCATTCCAGGTGCTCACCACATTGATAATCTTGCCTGATTTCTGCCTATGATTTAATTCTACTCCTCTCCAATATTTGTGATCAACATCTGACTTTATTTTGTTTTTTCCTCCATCTCCATGTAACTCTCTGTCTAGCTCTTTCTTGAGATTTCCCATATTGGTATTATTGACTCCCTTTAGCGTACTCTTTCCTCACTGTTCCACATCTTTCTGAAATCCCTTTGTGTCTGTATTCACTTCACTTGTCATTTTTCCTGGGTGTTTCTAACTGGGTCACTGTTAGATCTTTTCTTTCCACGTATTCTCTTTGTGTCATATCATTGCTTTCCATTTGTCTTTATAACTCACATCTGTTAGTCTCAATACATTTGCTCCTATAGAGGCAACCAGTGTGTCTTTCAGATGTGGCAGTCCAACCCCACCTTTCTCTTTTGGTCATGAGACTGCATCCCATGTCACCTGCAATGTCTGTCCATCTAGTACAAACTACTTTGCTATCTGTTTAGTTTTTTTCAACATGTCTTCCATGGTCATCATGCAGTAGATGTGCCCTGGATAAAGGTACTGAGAGTATACCACAGAAATCCTTTGATCTAGGTTTAGCCATATTGTTCTCCAACTTTGTTGTATTTTCCACAGGATGTTGCATCTACTGACTCCTTTACTACAGAACTTAAAACATTCCTTGGTATTTTACTTAACCCTTCAGTCTACCCCTTCCTGCTCTAATTCCTTCTCATTCATGTCCTCCTCCTTTCCCCCCTTAGTGCCTTTATGTTTCCTTTGTTTGCCTTATATTTCTATCTTTTCCCAAAACTATCTGCTACTTTCCAATGACCAGGTTAGTGTCAGCAAGACATAGTCCATGTATTAGCATATTTTCAACTCTTCCTGTCCCCACTGGTATTTTTTGACTAATGATTGTCTTATTTTTAGCACTAGTGGTTTAAAATATATAGCAAATAGCAACAGTGAGAGTGGGCACCAATGTCATGTTCCTCTCCATGTTCCGATAAATCTGCCTTTATTTTCACCTTTGTGGTTGTATTCTTATTAGAGTTTTTTTGGCAAAAGTATCCATTTCTCCTGGAATTCCACCCTGCACATCACCTCCTATAAATAGCCCAAATCCACCTAGATAAATGATTTCTCCACATCCAGAGAAACAACTGCCAGTCCCTCATCTTTCTGTTGTGCATCCTGCTATATAAGCATCATGTGTATCAAATTATCTGTTGTCCTTCTTCCATTTAAAAATCCCATATGGTCATTATTTATTAGTTTAGGCAACACTGCCTCGAACCATTCTGCCATGATTTGCATAAAACATTTGTAGTCATAACTGGATATTGGTCAATATAATGCTGACATTAAAGTATCTTTCCCCTTTTTTTGTGCATGACCTTTAATATTGCCTCACCCCATGACTCAGGTGGCCTTCCTCCCAGTAGGAGCTAATTAAATAATGTTTTCCATCTGTTAATTATCAGTTTCTTTGTGGGTTCCCAGCATTCCATGGACATGCCCTCACTGCCGGGCCTGCCTTCATTCTTACTTTTCATCTCAAAGCTTCCCCCTTTCCATCTCCTGTTGTTTAAGCTTAAATGTTAGTACTTTAGTTGCCTTTAGACTTTCAATAAAATTAGCTCTTTCAGTGCCACCCTTTTGTCTGATACGCTTTAATATTCTTTCCTCTGCAAAATTCTTTTTATTTCCTTCTCCTTCGCACTTTCTTTTCTCCCTTTTCCTGCAACTTTCTCTTCTTTCTGCTTGCAGCCCTTGGAGGTCTTCTATCAGAGCTTGCTTGCTATGTTTCTGTTTTCCCTCTTCTTCCTGCATCTTCTATTGACTTTCTTTCTTTGCTGTTTGACTCAATCTCATGAACTTTTCTTATCTGTTCCCTCCTGTGCTTATGTTTGGGTTCCTATTACAAGACTGAAGATGCATTCTTTCGAATGCGTCTTAGTGGAACTTAAAAGACTGAAAAGGCAAAATATCGAAGTGGCTTTTAAGCAAATTCTTTCCCTGGGAAAGAATTTGCTTGGCCGCTTCGTTACTTTGCTGTTTTTGACACTGTAGTGCGATCTCGAAGTTGGTATATTTAAGTAGGGGTGTGTGGGGGGGTACAACCCCCCCACATTGGAGAGTGGGGGGGCAAAGCCACCCCCACTTAATGTAATGTTTAAAGTGTTTTCTTCTTTCTTTCTTTCTTTTTTTTTTTTTTGGAACAGTGATTATTTTTCCCTTGGAAAAAAATTTCTGTTCTGACAGTTCAACATTGTAAGCTTTCACTTACATACAGTTGATTAATCACTGTTCGCTTTTTTAAGCATTCGGTGATGTAATATCGACCCTTATGTTTTTGCTACCAAATTCTCCAATCATTCTTAATCTATTCTTCTTTGTATCATGCACACAGGTACCCTCCAGTGTCTTAACAGTTTAGATTCCCTCTGCACATTTATTGCTACTTCCAAAGGGGGCATGATCCGTGAAGAGAATTGGCTGTACATTAACTCCACTTATTTTGTGCCCATGTTCTTTGGTGATGTAGCCACTGTCTATTTTGGATCACACTTTGTGTCTGTGGAAATAAAATGTAGCCCCCCCCCCCAAGCTAATGCACCATTCTTCTTTCTCATGTCATATGTAATTCCATCCAACTATATGACAGAAATCTCTCAGAAACCTTTCTGTGTTTGTCTTCTCCTTCTGGGACCTCCTGTGATGCTCTCTCCTGTCACTATGTTATAGTTTCTTATAACTATTCTTTGACTTCCTGAAACCTCACTATCTCTGCTAATATTTCCCATAAGATTTAACATTCAATTGCAGTGACAAATAAATTGAAACTAAGGTCATCTGTCATTCTCCCAGTTAACCCTTCACTGCAGCATATCTGCTTTTATTATCATCTAGTTTATCTATGACTTCTAGTGCTACTGTATTCCTTATCGTGAACATAGTATCTCTTTGTTTTTTGCCTTTCTGTGCTGAACTGGCTATAACCTTATATCCCCCACCTTTCAGACATCTGTGTTCTGCTTGATTCACGTGTGTCTCCTGTAACACAATTATATGAGCTCCCCCTCTCCTAATACTTCCCGAAATTCTCTTTTTCTTCACTCTATTTCCCAGCTGCATACATTTCATGTTCTTCATCTTAACCTATGTGCTTCTATTTTGCTTACAATATTTGCTTTTGTTGCCAGGCTCAAAGGTATTCTTTACATGTATGATGACTCTATTTTCCTTCTGTATATTGCCTTTCTCTTCTTCCTTTTCTTTCCTTGTATTACCTTCCTCCCACTTTATCTATGTGCCCATATACAGATCCTTCCTTATACTCGAACTTGCTTAACTGCTTGTTTGCTATGGCATTCTGTTATTCTCCTTCCACTGCCAAACACTATGGCAGCATACATTTATTCATTGGGCGTCCATGGCTGCCCCCTTCTGTTTATCCTCTTGTCCTAGAGTATTAGCGCTTTCATTTGATAGGACTGGAATCCAGCTACTGTGGCCTTGGTCTTTCCACCCTCTCTGTGCTGCGTCTCCAAGCTGTGCAGTGTACCCTTTCAATGTAAATAGCCACCTCCTTTAGCCAGTCCACATTGCACACAGCATGGCAATCTTTTCTTTAGAATGACCTCCTGCCAATCTTTCTGGAATCCCTGTAACTTTCAGGTTTCTTCTCCCAGACCTGTCCTCCAAGTCTACCAACTTTTTATCTACACAGTCCATACAGGCTTCCATTGCCTCTGCTCTTACTTGTAGATCCACATTCTTCTCTCTCAAGTCCTGGATCATACTGGTTTGTTGAAAACCTTTTTTAATTTCCCTAAATGTTTCCACTTACATCAACAGATTTTCCTTTAGTATTTGCTTTATATCTTTAATTTCATTCCAGATTATTGTTAGAGTGATTTTGTCTGCTGCCTCCACCTCTCTTCCCATAACTCTTTCTTTGCTTTTTTTTATTTTATTTGGCTTTTTCCCATTGCCAATCTTCAACTTTATTGACATTCTGCTTTATTATAGTATATGCTGCTTAACTTTCTTCCTAGATTTTTAACAAACTTTTCTTGTAAATGCTGCTTTTTCATCGTAGGGGCATGGAGACTGCAAGTGGACAACCGTTTACCTCTTGGCTATACTGGAAATCAAGCATTGACCAGTAATTTTGATATGTACATGTATTATTTATATTTTTATAATTAGTTTCATCAACCATTTTCCAATGAAACATATTACATATTTATGCGTATATGTCAAAATCAGTTAGCATTTATCTTTTTATTCAATTTTGTATTGTATGATTGTTTAACAGACTATGTAGGAATGATGCACATCCTGATTTGTTCTTCTTTACTCCATGTGATTATTAAATATATTGTAAATATGTTGGTGGGGGCTGCTCCTCAGGTCTACCACTAAAACAACAAAAACATTTCAGACCTGTGGGACCTGTCTGGCTATCAACATGTATTAAATATGTAAGGTGTACTGTTTTTAGTAGTGTATTCATATATTGGCTCCATGATCTGTTGTGTGCGTTATTTCATAAGCTCACTGTGAAATGATCTAAATTATACTATATAAATCTAGGTAGTCTTTGGTACTCACTAACAGGCTTTGTTTGTATATGTATTGGTATATTGGTATATTCTAGAATGTACACAAAGAAATATAAAAGTGGTTATTTCTGCAGTTCTTTTTCTGGTTTTATTTT
>NC_056739.1:1114533441-1114560941 GCF_019279795.1 Protopterus annectens
GAAGTCAGGCATGGCAGAGAAGTATGTACGTGTGGTACAGGATATGTATGAGGGTTGTGTGACAGTAGTGAGGTCTGTGGTAGGAGTGACTAATGCGTTCAAGGTGGAAGTGGGATTACATGAAGGATCAGCTCTGAGCCCTTTCTTATTTGCAACAGAAAAGACAGGTTGACAGATGAGATCAGGCAGGAGTCTCCATGGAATATGATGTTTGCGGATGACATTGTGATCTGAAGTGAGAGTAGGGAACAGGTGGAGGAGACCCTGGAAAGGTGGCAATATGCTGTAGAGAGGAGAGGAATGAAGGTCAGCAGGACTAAGAAAGAATATATGTGTGTGAATGAGAGGGAGGATACAGGAATGGTGAGGATGCAGGGAGTAGAGTTGGTGAAGGTGGATGAGTTTAAGTACTTGGGATCAACAGTTCAGAGTAATGGCGAGTGTGGAAGAGAGGTGAAGAAGACATCACAGGCTGGGTGGAGAAGAGTACCAGGAGTGATTTGTGACAGATGGGCAACAATAAGAGTGAAAGGGAAGGGTCTACAAGATGCTAGTGAGACCAGCTATGCTATATGGGGTGGAGACGGTGGCACTGATGAAAAGATAGGATTCAGAGCTGGAGGTGGCAGAGTTAAAAATGTTAAGACTTGCAGTGGGTGTGATGAGGATGGACAGGATTAAAAATGAGTATATTGGAGGGACAGTTTAGATTGGATGGTTTGGAGACAAACCAGAGATGCGAGATTGCATTGATTTGGACATGTGCAGAGGAGGGATGCTGAGTATATTGGAAGAAGGATGCTAAGGCTAGAGGTGCCAGGTAAGAGGAAAAGAGGGAGGCCTAGGATAAGATTTATGGATGTGGTGAGAGAGGACATGCAGGTGTTTGGTGTGACAGACGAAGATGCAGAGGACAGGAAGAAATGGAAACAGATGATCCGCTGTGGTGACCCCTAACAGGAACAGCCGAAAGAAAAAAAAAAAAAAAAAAAAATATATATATATATATATATATGGGTCTATCTGAGTTCATCGACATTTTAAAATGTCGAAAACGAATTAACCGACACGAGAATGTCGAAAGTCACGTCACCGACGCCAGAAGATCGACGAGGCAGAAGACCGACGGAAGAAGACACCGACGCTGAGAAGCTGCGATGGGGAAAGGATATGTAAGTCTGCGGTAGTGACGGACGATAGGGTGCGAGTAAGGTAAGTGTGCGATGCTGGTGTTTAGTAGGGGTAGGGGTGGGATAAGTGAGTTAGGGTTAGGGCGCGGGTTAGGTGAGTGTGCGAGTAAGGTAAGTGTCGATGTTGGTGTTTTGTAGGGGTAGGGGTGGGATAAGTGAGTTAGGGTTAGGGCGCGGGTTAGGTGAGTGTGCGATAGTGACGGACCTTAGGGTAAGGGTTTGGGTCAGGGTTGTGGATAGTTGTGTATGTATGGGTTAGTGTTTGTTTGTAAGGATTTTGGTGTGCTTGTGTTGTGTGTGTGAGTGTTGGATAGGGGATGTGTTTTGTTTGTTGGTATGTTGTGTCGGGTGTATGCGATGTCGTGTTTGTGTACTGTCGATCTTCTGGCGTCGGTTATATGAGTTTCGCTGTTTTGGTGTCGGTTATTTCGTTGTCGGTATTTTAAAATGTCGATGAACTCAGATAGATCCATATATATATATATATATATATATATATATATATATATATATATATTCACTAGACAATCTCAAAATACTGAAATGTTGAATTTCAGTATTTCGAGACTGAATAGTCGAAAACCCACATACCTGAACACCCAAAACCGCGAATAGCACAATTGCAGCCATACACACACACACACAAACCAGCACACAAACACACGCACATACACCTACCTAACTACACTATAACAAACAAAACAACACACACAAACATAACATAACACACAAACACACCTACCCTACCTATAAGCAGGGGAGGAAAGCCCCCCTGTATCCTCTATGTGGAGGGCTGCGCCCCCACCCCCCACTTATATATTCTAACACTGAGGTCGTGCTAAACACAGAAACACACAAAAAACACCACTACACACACTCACACACACTAAAATCCCTACCCAATACCTTACACAAACACCACTTACCTGAAACCCCAGATAAATCCACAAACTGCACCGCATGTCACAAATGTGACACCACAACAGCGGATTCAACATTTCTGCATTCAACATAGTGCAGTTTTGCATAACTGCACTTTCAACATTTTAGTACTTCAAGATTGTCTAGTGTTTATATATATATATATATATATATATATATGTGTGTGTGTGTGTGTGTGTGTGTGTGTGTGTGTGTGTGTGTGTGTGTGTGTGTGTGTGTGTGTGTGTGTGTGTGTGTGTGTGTGTGTGTGTGTGTGTGTGTGCGCGCGCGCAATGGAAATAAATAAATAAATACATATAAATAGTAAATATAAAGCTTTTAAAGTGATGGTGGCAAAATAGACACTTTAATTAATAGCTGATTGTGGAATTAAAGCAGTATAAAACGAGGGCCCAGTAAAGCTCCAGCCGAGTTGTGGATTGGGATATAATGTACAGAACAGTGACTCTAGGAATGAGACACCAGAGGGAAGCTGGGATATGTTCCTGAACCACTGAAAGACAGAAAGAGAGAGAGGGAGAGAGAGAGAGAGTGAGAGAGAGACTTTCTGAAAAATTCTGTTATCCAGCAGTGTGAAACTGTTCTAAAGGTATGGGTTTTGAGCTTACTATTAGCCTTAAGACTTTTGCTTGAGAAGGAAGTGCATTTTGTGGTCTTTTATATAATACACAATATTTTTCTTTCCTAAGAGAAGCGTTTCTATCACCTTTACTAATTCACAATAACATTATATGATTACATGTATGTGTGCTTGTATAGATGTATGTATGTATGTATGTATGAAAATATGTGTGATGTGTGCATGTATGTGTATATGCATTTATTTTATATATATATATATATATATATATATATATATATATATATATGGGTCTAGGACACATGCTCGACTAGCATATGTCTGAATCACAAAACATTGAACAGACATACACGAAAGTGCTTAACATCGAAAAGCGCTTCCATGTATGTGTAGTTTTAAAAAAAAAATCTACGTTTCTGCCCCCCCCACCCCCCCCCCCCCCTTAATATATATACTAACTCCAGGATCGCACTACAGTGGGGAAAAGGCTATATATAACTTTCAACTAAATGAGTTTCAGTCAAATGAGTTTTAAGTGAAGTGGGCTTTCAGTGAAGTGATCCCACTGATTTCATTTTCAGTGAAGTGTATTTTCAGTCAAATGAAGTAGACCCATATATATATATATATATATATATATATATATATATATATATATATATAATATATATATATACACACATATTTATATATATATTTATTGACAAAACTGAACTGATGTATGTTTTGACTGAATGATGCTGAATGCAATTTTGTTCGAGTGACAGAAATGTTCATGATGTGAACATTGAGGTTTATTTGCTTTTATAGTAAGTAGGATGTTTTACTAATGCTGAAGCTTTTGGATATAGATAGGACTGGAGTGTTTGAGTGAGTGCTGCTGGTTTAGGTTAGCGTGAGGGCTACGTAAGGTAATAGATGTAGTGTTGTGAGCGTGTGTTTATGTGAGATGTATGTGTGTAAGTGTCTAATGTAATGGTACTGTTATGGGGAGGGTTGTTTGCAAGTTAATGTGTAGTGTTGAGAATAAGGTAGTGGCAGGGTTAGCAAATATGACTAAGGTGATATACAGGGCTAACTATTCCCCTGCTCCTAAGCCCAACCTTACGCATCACCTTATGAAAAACCCTTTCTCTAAGATTATACCTACACAAGGCACACACACATCCATACACTACACACTGCGCACATAAACAGCAGTAAACTATCCCATTACCCAGCATTTACTCTAACTCTAACCTGTAAACACTCACCCCTGACATATAAACATTCTGCATATCTGAAAGTTCTAGCATTAACACACAAACCAACTTACCGTAACACAAAGCACAGCCCATACACAAGAGTAACATTCTCACATCTGGCAAATACTATACTCAGTGGTGTGTGTGTGTGTGTGTGTGTGTGTGTGTGTGTGTGTGTGTGTGTGTGTGTGTGTGTGTGTGTGCATTCTTTTAAGTTAACCATGTTTTTTACTGTTAGTATTTTAATATTCATGAATTTCCAGTGGAACCCTTAAATCTCTTTACAAGGCAGATCTCAAGGCATAAGAAAGTTAAATGGCCTGCATACCACCAGACATTATGCATGCACAAACCAAAGGGATTTAAACTTTTCCTGCAGCTTCTGGCTTAGATATATATTTGTTTTTAGCAGTATGTATTACTGAGGGTCCATACTTGGAAATAACAAATTATTTTGTTAAATGAACCAGTAACGTTGAAAGTAAGGTTTAAAACTGCAATTTATGCACTACAGTGGCTAATATGTTGCTATGTTTATACCATCATGAATGACAATACAGGACTAGCAGTTTCTATGAAGAAAATAAAAAGCCATAAAAAAAGGAGTGTGTGGGTTGGGGTGAGTACTTTGGTTCACAGAGCTGATGGCAGGCAGAGTTAAAGTAAAAGCATTTAGTACTTGGAAAATATAGTGAAACATAAAAGTAACATGACAGGGAAAATGCATTAGGCTACAAGGTTACATAGTAAAAGGTGAAAACAGCTATTAGACTGACAATGCCAAAAGCTAAAGAAAGGTCATAAATTTCAGGAAATAACTGTGATAAAGCATTTTATTGATAAAAATGACAGAAAAAGTCTGAAGTAGAAGAAAAGGCCAAGAGAAATTAAATTAATTAAGATGCTTTAGATGACAGAGAATAGATGAGCAGAAACAGATGAGAAAAGAACATACATTATTAAATTAATATTTTTATATGACTTCTCAAGAGAAACTGAGAGGCAACTATAAAATTCTGAAAATATGAGTGATTATGTAAGTGTGATCGAGTGGGGGGGGGTTGATTATTGATGAAAGAATATATATGTATTTGTGTATAGGACTGTGTGTGTGTGTGTGTGTGTGTGTGTGTGTGCACGCGTGTGCGCGTGTGCGCATGTGTGTGTGTGTGTGTGTGTGTGTGTGTGTGTGTGTGTGTGCAGATAATGTCACTGCTATCACAATGCATGGGCCTCTGTGCAGAACACTACCACAGTCCGATCCAAGAACACTAGTGTTCAATTTGGTGACATGCTAATGAGCTGGTAATGAGGTCCTTCTCACTGTAGCCACACTTTTCTCTGAATTACATATTGTCACCATTGTAGCAACGGACTAAACAACATGTGCAATTACCATGGCAGATGAGGATTTGATTGAATCCTAGCCTTTGTCTATGTTTGCTTGAGAATAATTATCAGCTGTTCAATGGTTTACTCCACGTAAATGAAGACACACTATAGTATCTGTGCTGTTGTACTCCACTTTTAGTAAAGCAGCTCACTCCAAAGATGTAGCAATGCCAGAAAAACAGCAAACTGGTCACTGAATAATGCTTCTTTTTCAAATATTTGATAGAGTAGTTGTTGGGTGAACCCAATCAATTATATATTTATATTGAGGAAATCATGTCAGATAACTCAGATTAAATTACTTTACTGAGCGGCTAAGTTAGCAAATTAGATAAAGACGTACCTATCAACTGTACAGATTTTTGCAGACTGTCCAGATTTTGGCCTCATATTTTTATTCCATTTTTCTTACAATTGTGGTTTTCTGGCTAAATCATTGGCAATTCATTAAAGATTAGAGTCAGGAAAATAATGACAGACATTTCAGTTGCAGACATGACACCCTTCAAAAAATTCATTCTAATGCAAAACCTGCTATTCTATCAACTTTCTAAGTTTGCAGGAGCAATATTTTTAAAAAAAGTTAATATTTGTGGGCTTTTGTCCTGTCACTATTCATAAATTTGTCCAGATTTCTTGCTCTAAGAGGTTGAGAGGTATTGCTAAAGGCTGTAAAATTTGTTTAATTACATGTACATTTGAAAGATTACAGGAAGTGGCACATCAAATGCTAACATGAGTTCTGCTGTGACTGCACAGGAAAATACTGGTTGAAGAATACAATAGACACAATAACAGTAAATATAGTCCATTTAGAACTCAGATTTATTAGAGTTATCTTATTCATTGTTCCCTAAACTACAATACATGTTCTTCTAAAACAAACTACATCAGCTACCCACCTAACCTCTAATAATAATAAATCAACTCTGAGCATTCCTACCACTAATAATAATAATAATAATAATAATAATAATAATACTAATAGTAATAATAATACAACTCCAAACACTCCTATCTCTAATAATAATAATAAAACAACACCAAGCACCCCTACCTCTTCTAATAGTAGAACAACACCAAACACTCCTACCACTAATAATAGCAAAACAACTCCAAACACTCCTACGTCTAATAACAATAAAACAACTCCAAGCACCTCTACCTCTAATAATAATAATAATAATAATAAAACAACTCAAAACACTCCTACCTCTAATAATAGTAAAACTACTCCAAGCATTGCTACCTCTATTAATAGTAGAACAACTCCAAACACTCCTTCTTCTAATAATAGTAAAACAACTCCAAACACTCCTACGTCTAATAATAATAAAACAACTCTAAGCACCTCTAATAATAATAATAATAATAATAATAATAATAATAAAACAATTCAAAACCCTCCTACCTCTAATAATAGTAAAACTACTCCAAGCATTGCTACCTCTACTAATAGTAGAACAACTCCAAACACTCCTTCTTCTAATAATAGTAAAACAACTCCAAACACTCCTACGTCTAATAATAATAAAACAACTCCAAGCACCTCTAATAATAATAATAATAATAATAAAACAACTCGAAACACTCCTACCTCTAATAATAGTAGAACTACTCCAAGCATTGCTACCTCTACTAATAGTAGAACAACTCCAAACACTCCTTCTTCTAATAATAGTAAAACAACTCCAAACACTTCTACGTCTAATAATAATAAAGCAACTCCAAGCACCTCTAATAATAATAATAATAATAAAACAACTCGAAACACTCCTACCTCTAATAATAGTAAAACTACTCCAAGCATTGCTACCTCTGCTAATAGTAGAACAACTCCAAACACTCCTTCTTCTAATAATAGTAAAACAACTCCAAACACTCCTACGTCTAATAATAATAAAACAACTCCAAGCACCTCTAATAATAATAATAATAATAAAACAACTCGAAACACTCCTACCTCTAATAATAGTAAAACTACTCCAAGCATTGCTACCTCTACTAATAGTAGAACAACTCCAAACACTCCTTCTTCTAATAATAGTAAAACAACTCCAAACACTCCTACGTCTAATAATAATAAAACAACTCCAAGCACCTCTAATAATAATAATAATAATAAAACAATTCGAAACACTCCTACCTCTAATAATAGTAAAACTACTCCAAGCATTGCTACCTCTACTAATAGTAGAACAACTCCAAACACTTCTTCTTCTAATAATAGTAAAACAACTCCAAACACTCCTACATCTAATAATAATAAAACAACTCCAAGCACCTCTACCTCTAATAATAATAACAATAATAAAACAACTCGAAACACTCCTACCTCTAATAATAGTAAAACTACTCCAAGCATTGCTACCTCTACTAATAGTAGAACAACTCCAAACACTCCTTCTTCTAATAATAGTAAAACAACTCAAAACACTCCTACGTCTAATAATAATAAAACAACTCCAAGCACCTCTAATAATAATAATAATAATAATAAAACAACTCGAAACACTCCTACCTCTAATAATAGTAAAACTACTCCAAGCATTGCTACCTCTACTAATAGTAGAACAACTCCAAACACTCCTTCTTCTAATAATAGTAAAACAACTCGAAACACTCCTACGTCTAATAATAATAAAACAACTCCAAGCACCTCTAATAATAATAATAATAATAATAAAACAACTCGAAACACTCCTACCTCTAATAATAGTAGAACTACTCCAAGCATTGCTACCTCTGCTAATAGTAGAACAACTCCAAACACTCCTTCTTCTAATAATAGTAAAACAACTCCAAACACTCCTACGTCTAATAATAATAAAACAACTCCAAGCACCTCTAATAATAATAATAATGATAATAATAAAACAACTCGAAACACTCCTACCTCTAATAATAGTAAAACTACTCCAAGCATTGCTACCTCTACTAATAGTAGAACAACTCCAAACACTCTTCTTCTAATAATAGTAAAACAACTCCAAACACTCCTACGTCTAATAATAATAAAACAACTCCAAGCACCTCTAATAATAATGACAGACATTTCAGTTGCAGACATGACACCCTTCAAAAAAATCATTCTAATGCAAAACCTGCTATTCTATCAACTTTCTAAGTTTGCAGGAGCAATATTTTAAAAAAAGTTCATATTTTTGGGCTTTTGTCCTGTCATTATTCATAAATTTGTCCAGATTTCTTGCTCTAAGAGGTTGAGAGGTATGGCTAAAGGCTGTAAAATTTGTTTAATTACATGTACATTTGAAAGATTACAGGAAGTGGCACATCAAATGCTAACATGAGTTCTGCTGTGACTGCACAGGAAAATACTGGTTGAAGAATACAATAGACACAATAACAGTAAATATAGTCCATTTAGAACTCAGATTTATTAGAGTTATCTTATTCATTGTTCCCTAAACTACAATACATGTTCTTCTAAAACAAACTACATCAGCTACCCACCTAACCTCTAATAATAATAAATCAACTCTGAGCATTCCTACCACTAATAATAATAATAATAATAATAATAATAGTAATAATAATACACCTCCAAACACTCCTATCTCTAATAATAATAATAAAACAACACCAAGAACCCCTACCTCTTCTAATAGTAGAACAAATCCAAACACTCCTACCGCTAATAATAGCAAAACAACTCCAAACACTCCTACGTCTAATAATAATAAAACAACTCCAAGCACCTCTACCTCTAATAATAATAATAATAATAATAATAATAATAATAATAATAATAATAAAACAACACCAAGCACCCCTACCTCTTCTATTAGTAGAACAACTCCAAACACTCCTAACGCTAATAATAGCAAAACAACTCCAAACACTCCTACGTCTAATTATAATAATAAAACAACTCCAAGCACCTCTACCTCTAATAATAATAATAATAATAATAAAACAACTCAAAACACTCCTACCTCTAATAATAGTAAAACTACTCCAAGCATTGATACCTCTACTAATAGTAGAACAACTCCAAACACTCCTTCTTCTAATAATAGTAAAAAAACTCCAAACACTCATACGTCTAATAATAATAAAACAACTCCAAGCACCTCTAATAATAATAATAATAATAATAATAAAACAACTCGAAACACTCCTACCTCTAATAATAGTAGAACTACTCCAAGCATTGCTACCTCTACTAATAGCAGAACAACTCCAAACACTCCTTCTTCTAACAATAGTAAAACAACTCCAAACACTCCTACGTCTAATAATAATAAAACAACTCCAAGCACCTCTAATAATAATAATAATAATAAAACAACTCGAAACACTCCTACCTTTAATAATAGTTAAACTGCTCCAAGCATTGCTACCTCTACTAATAGTAGAACAACTGCAAACACTCCTTCTTCTAATAATAGTAAAACAACTCCAAACACTCCTACGTCTAATAATAATAAAACAACTCCAAGCACCTCTTATAATAATAATAATAATATTAAAACAACTCGAAACACTCCTACCTCTAATAATAGTAAAACTACTCCAAGCATTGCTACCTCTACTAATAGTAGAACAACTCCAAACACTCCTTCTTCTAATAATAGTAAAACAACTCCAAACACTCCTACGTCTAATAATAATAAAACAACTCCAAGCACCTCTAATAATAATAATAATAATAATAAAACAACTCGAAACACTCCTACCTCTAATAATAGTAGAACTACTCCAAGCATTGCTACCTCTACTAATAGTAGAACAACTCCAAACGCTCCTTCTTCTAATAATAGTAAAACAACTCCAAACACTCCTACGTCTAATAATAATAAAACAACTCCAAGCACCTCTAATAATAATAATAATAATAAAACAACTCGAAACACTCCTACCTCTAATAATAGTAAAACTACTCCAAGCATTGCTACCTCTACTAATAGTAGAACAACTCCAAACACTCCTTCTTCTAATAATAGTAAAACAACTCCAAACACTCCTACGTCTAATAATAATAAAACAACTCCAAGCACCTCTAATAATAATGACAGACATTTCAGTTGCAGACATGACACCCTTCAAAAAATTCATTCTAATGCAAAACCTGCTATTATATCAACTTTCTAAGTTTGCAGGAGCAATATTTTAAAAAAAGTTCATATTTTTGGGCTTTTGTCCTGTCATTATTCATAAATTTGTCCAGATTTCTTGCTCTAAGAGGTTGAGAGGTATGGCTAAAGGCTGTAAAATTTGTTTAATTACATGTACATTTGAAAGATTACAGGAAGTGGCACATCAAATGCTAACATGAGTTCTGCTGTGACTGCACAGGAAAATACTGGTTGAAGAATGCAATAGACACAATAACAGTAAATATAGTCCATTTAGAACTCAGATTTATTAGAGTTATCTTATTCATTGTTCCCTAAACTACAATACATGTTCTTCTAAAACAAACTACATCAGCTACCCACCTAACCTCTAATAATAATAAATCAACTCTGAGCATTCCTACCACTAATAATAATAATAATAATACTAATAGTAATAATAATACAACTCCAAACACTCCTATCTCTAATAATAATAATAATAAAACAACACCAAGAACCCCTACCTCTTCTAATAGTAGAACAACTGCAAACACTCCTACCGCTAATAATAGCAAAACAACTCCAAACACTCCTACGTCTAATAATAATAAAACAACTCCAAGCACCTCTACCTCTAATAATAATAATAATAATAATAAAACAACTCAAAACACTCCTACCTCTAATAATAGTAAAACTACTCCAAGCATTGATACCTCTACTAATAGTAGAACAACTCCAAACACTCCTTCTTCTAATAATAGTAAAACAACTCCAAACACTCCTACGTCTAATAATAATAAAACAACTCCAAGCACCTCTAATAATAATAATAATAAAACAACTCAAAACACTCCTACCTCTACTAATAGTAAAACTACTCCAAGCATTGCTACCTCTACTAATAGTAGAACAACTCCAAACACTCCTTCTTCTAATAATAGTAAAACAACTCCAAACACTCCTACGTCTAATAATAATAAAACAACTCCAAGCACCTCTAATAATAATAATAATAATAAAAGAACTCGAAACACTCCTACCTCTAATAATAGTAGAACTACTCCAAGCATTGCTACCTCTACTAATAGTAGAACAACTCCAAACACTCCTTCTTCTAATAATAGTAAAACAACTCCAAACACTCCTACGTCTAATAATAATAAAACAACTCCAAGCACCTCTACCTCTAATAATAATAATAATAATAAAACAACTCGAAACACTCCTACCTCTAATAATAGTTAAACTACTCCAAGCATTGCTACCTCTACTAATAGTAGAACAACTCCAAACACTCCTTCTTCTAATAATAGTAAAACAACTCCAAACACTCCTACGTCTAATAATAATAAAACAACTCCAAGCACCTCTAATAATAATAATAATAAAACAACTCAAAACACTCCTACCTCTACTAATAGTAAAACTACTCCAAGCATTGCTACCTCTACTAATAGTAGAACAACTCCAAACACTCCTTCTTCTAATAATAGTAAAACAACTCCAAACACTCCTACGTCTAATAATAATAAAACAACTCCAAGCACCTCTAATAATAATAATAATAATAAAACAACTTGAAACACTCCTACCTCTAATAATAGTAGAACTACTCCAAGCATTGCTACCTCTACTAATAGTAGAACAACTCCAAACACTCCTTCTTCTAATAATAGTAAAACAACTCCAAACACTCCTACGTCTAATAATAATAAAACAACTCCAAGCACCTCTAATAATAATAATAATAATAATAATAATAAAACAACTCGAAACACTCCTACCTCTAATAATAGTAAAACTACTCCAAGCATTGCTACCTCTACTAATAGTAGAACAACTCCAAACACGCCTTCTTCTAATAATAGTAAAACAACTCCAAACACTCCTACGTCTAATAATAATAAAACAACTCCAAGCACCTCTAATAATAATAATAATAATAAAACAACTCGAAACACTCCTACCTCTAATAATAGTAAAACTACTCCAACCATTGCTACCTCTACTAATAGTAGAACAACTCCAAACACTCCTTCTTCTAATAATAGTAAAACAACTCCAAACACTCCTACGTCTAATAATAATAAAACAACTCCAAG
Source organism: Protopterus annectens (assembly GCF_019279795.1). Lineage (NCBI taxonomy): Eukaryota > Metazoa > Chordata > Ceratodontiformes > Protopteridae > Protopterus > Protopterus annectens. The sequence continues at coordinate 1,114,545,976 of NC_056739.1, forward strand.
CACCTCTAATAATAATAATAATAATAATAATAATAAAACAATTCGAAACACTCCTACCTCTAATAATAGTAAAACTACTCCAAGCATTGCTACCTCTACTAATAGTAGAACAACTCCAAACACTCCTTCTTCTAATAATAATAAAACAACTCTAAACACTCCTATGTCTAATAATAATAAAACAACTCCAAGCACCTCTACCTCTAATAATAATAATAATAATAAAACAACTCGAAACACTCCTACCTCTAATAATAGTAAAACTACTCCAAGCATTGCTACCTCTACTAATAGTAGAACAACTCCAAACACTCCTTCTTCTAATAATAGTAAAACAACTCCAAACACTCCTACGTCTAATAATAATAAAACAACTCCAAGCACCTCTAATAATAATAATAATAATAAAACAATTCAAAACACTCCTACCTCTAATAATAGTAAAACTACTCCAAGCATTGCTACCTCTAATAATAGTAAAACAACTCCAAGCACTCCTACCTCTAAAAATAATAATAAAACAACTCTAAGCACCCCTACCTCTAATGATAATAATAATAATAAAACAAGCACTCCTACCTCTAATAAGAGTAAACAACTCTATAATAATACTAAAACAACTCCAACCACTCCATCTCTTAATGGCCAATCCCTTGACCACTTCAGCATCTACTTCCTCTTCAACTGTTTCTAACAAATTTAGTATTGCATGCATTAATATTAATAACATTAACAACAAATGGTCTAACCTTGTGGTATGGATCAAGCAATAAGAACCCTGTGCCCTAATGATCACTGAAACATTGCAGAAGAATGAATATTGTGGCTCTGAATACATCATCCACTGATTCTGATAACAGAGCTTTTGTTCAGGTATGTGACGGGACCCTTTTAAGAGTTAACAAAAGCTTCATCTTTCAAATGACAGTTGCTAAAAGAAGTGATACACAATGGCACTGACCTTTATTAGCTAATTAACAGAATGGCAATAAATAATACAGTGGCATTCTACACTGCATTTCTATATGTCTCTCCTGCCACAGGTCAACTTTCTACTAAATAACAAAAGAGAAAAACTATCATACGGGGGGGGGGGGGGCTTAAACATTAATTGCAAGGCAGACATAAAAAAAAAAAAATAAACCAAAAACAAAATAGGCTATTTCTGTATTTTTTTCTAATTTTTGTACTTGCAGCTGACCGTCTGTTGACCTGCAGTAACCCTTCTCATTCACTGGGTCAGCCACCTCCCTTTGACTTTCCATGAGTCATGTTGAGGGCTGGTAAGGAGTAAGAAGTACCTCAGTGCAACACTGCATATGCTGCCAAAGAGGACTTTTTCTAAGTTCCCTTCCCCTATTTGCACACACACAGTCCTAGAAGAACTTGCAGTGGATGCACTGGTGCATCATTCTTCCTCTGCAGCCATTCAGCCAATGCCCTATGTCCATTACAGACAATACTCTCTGACGTACGAGGGGGCATGCCCATCCTTCCTTGCCAGCACCTCAGATCATATCTCTACACTATTCAGATTTTTGTAGAATGCCCAGATTTTTGCCATAAAATTTTCATTAATTTTCTGTTCCTCATAACATTTTGTTTTTCTGGCCAATCTTTGACAAATCATTGAGGATTGAAGTCAGAAAATATTGACATATATTTGACTTTTAGACTTCATAAACTTCAGAAAATTCATGTTAATGCAAAACCTGTTATTGTATCAACTTCCTGCCTTTTTAATTAGATGATTTAAAAATTGTCCCTATTGTCGGGCCTTTGTGTCCCCATTATTTTTGGCTTTGTCCAGATTTCTTAATCTGAGAGTCTGAGAGGTATGCTTAGATGCCTGAACTTTAATCAAACCTGGATTGCCTGGGCCATAGTTTAGGCTTTATCCATGCAGATCATGGCACCAGCTTTATATTGTAAGAACTTGTGGGCAAACACATCCTCCAGTCTAAATGTAGTTATCACTAGCTTCCTTGGAAAATGCCTGGATCTACAAAAATTGCCTAACATTCTCAGTGATCACTCTTCAATCATCACCTACTGGTCCTTTACAGTGGCAAAGCCCCTTCCTGTCATAAAATTAAGTCATTTTATCACAGAATTAGAGGAAACTAATATTCACTCAGAGTTGGAAAACATTAGTTGCAATTGTATCTTCCTTGGCAACAGAATCGTATCAGCCCTAGTCACATTCTGTAAGTCACTTGAATGATCCAAAATCGTTACTTCCTTTTCAGCAAATCTTAAGATAAAGGATCTCATAGGTTCATAGGTTCATAGGTTCATAGGTTCATACTAGGCTATCTGCCCAATGGCATTTATAAGCCTACCCCATAGTTATGTGGCTTTCGCCACCCCTTTAGTTTGAATAAAAACTATGCCTATTATTTTGTTGTGCCTCTGTCAAGCAGTGACACTGAAGTAATCCCTGGGGTATATCTGCGATCTCCCATCCATTGGTCAAGATTCCTCTTGAACAAGGCCAGCGAGGTGCTCTGCCTCACATGTACTGGGATTTTGTTCCACAGCATAGGGAGTCTCTGGGTGATGAATCTGTCCCTCCAGCACATTCTATTTATAACCATGTCAAGGTTTAAGTCTCCCGCCCTTGTGGTTCTGAGGGATCTAGATTTTTTGAGGTGAAGCATATTCATCAAATCTGGGTTTGACATGGCCTTATATGTCAGGCACAGGTCACCTCTGAGCAAGCGGTATGAGACTGAATAGAGCTGGAGTTCTTTCAGTCGGGCAGCATAAGACATATTTTTGAGACCTTTTATCCTTTTGGTGAGCAACATTTGGGGCCTTTCAAGCTGCAGCAAGTGTCTGGTCAGATACATTCCGAACGGGGCATTGTACTCAATCATAGGTCTAATGAGTGATGAGTACAGGGGGACGATGACCTCCCTTGATCTAGATGTGAATCCCTTCATGATCAGGTGGGCAATATAGAAGGTTTTCCTAACTACTTTAGCAACATGAGTGTCAAACGAAAGGCTACTGTCAACCTGGGTCCCCAGATCCCTGATGACTTCTTCTGTGCTCAGTGGATTGCCACCTATATGGTAGCTAGGGGTAACCTTGTTTTTCCCGAAGGGTATGACTATGCATTTCTTGGCGTGTAACTTTAGGCCATGGCTCTGGCACCAGTTATCCATTTCTGTGAGACCCTTCTGAAGGATATCTGTGTCAGATGTGTTTTCAACTATGGCGCCCAGTTTGCAGTCATCTGCAAACTTTGTCAGCCATAACCCTCCTGTGTTTGCTTGTACTTCAGAAAAGTAGATGCCGAACAAGAGTGGACCCAGGACTGAGCCCTGTGGGACACCACTTATGACAGGCTTTGAGTCTGACATGGCTCCAGCAACTCTGACCCTGTGGGTTCTGTCACTTAGCCAGTTTGCAACCCATCTTGTGATGTATGGGTTTACATTCAAGCTGATGAGTTTTTCGATGATACCTGAGTGGGGTATTGTGTCGAAGGCCTTTACCAGGTCGAGGTAGGCTGTATGGACTGCCTTTCCCTCATCAATGGCCTTGGTGACTGTCTCAAAAAAGTCAACCAAGTTTAAGAGGCAGGATCTGCCTTTGACAAAGCCAAACTGGGTTGGATCCAAAGTCTGCAAGTTCCCTATGTCTTTATTTATGAGTTCCATTATGATCCTCTCCATGGCTTTGCAGATAAGGCTTGTCAAGCTAATGGGGCGGTAATTTCTAGGGTCGGTGGAGGCACCGCCCTTATGAAGTGGGACCACAGTCGCCGTGCACCACTCCTTGGGTACGTATCCTGAGGTGAGGCTAAGATTAAACAGCTGTCCTAACTGTGGGTTTAATTCCTCGTTGAGTTCGTGAAGCAAACAGCCGGGGACACCATCCGGTCCCATGGATGCTGTGTTTTTTGCCTTAGTGAGGGCAGTTCTCACCTGGGCATTGGAGATGTTTGGGGGGCTACAATCCTCTGGTATAGATATCTCTCCTTTTGGGGGGGAGTGGGGGGAGAAGTTTGCACTGAACCTGTCAGCCAGTATGTTGGCAATGTGTGTAGGTTCAGTAATTTTCACATCATTTTGAACTAATTCTGAGCATATCTGGGAGTTTCCTCCTAGGTTTCTAACATAGCTAAAGAAGGCCTTATGATTGTCTTTTGAGTCCTTGGCGATTTTTCTCTCAAAATTTGCCTTGGATGATTTTATGAGAGCTCTTAGTTTTTTACTTATAATGATCAAAGGTGTCTTACCTTTCAAGGATTTTGCTCTATCTTGTAGTAGCTTCCTCCTTTTGTTGTAGAGCTTGTTTATGGCTGGGGTCCACCAGACTGGACAATTGCCTTTGGTACAGAGAGTCTTAGTTTTGTTTGGGATTGCCTGATCCATGCAGTCCTGGAGGTGCTAGTAGAAGGCATTTGTAAGTGATTCAGCGGTTTGAGTAATGTTTACCACTGGCTCAGGGGCCTTAAAGGAGACCACACTAGTTTTTAGTAGTGTGAAATCGGCTTTTGAGAAGTTTTTCACTGTGGTCTTTTTTGTTTCAGGTGGGGGCGGGATGAGGACCTCCAGCGAGATTAGTTTATGATCTGATCTCACCAGTGAGGGGTATACTTCTGGTGTTGAACATTTTGATCCCATGTTCGTGATGATGAGATCAAGTATGTTTTCTCCTCTTGTGGGGATGGTGACTAGTTGTTCCATGGCATTTGAGTTTATGAACTCCAGGAATCTCTGGGTTAGAGTGTTTGGGCTTGAGTAGTGTTCCCAGTCTATATTAGGGTAGTTGAAGTCACCTAGTATGATGGTGTTTGGAGATACATTTATCCCCTCCAAGGTTTTCAGGAAGGCCATGTGAGGTTCCTGAGTTTGAGAGGGTGGCCTGTAACATGCTACAAATTGCAGAGCAGTCTTGCCTATGGTTAATTGCACCTGGATGGTCTCCGATGCATCGTGCGTTGCCACCAACCTTGAGGTGTGGGTGTCCTTTATGAATATGGACACCCCCCCTCCTTTCTTGGTGTTGTCCGGATTTTGGGGCTGGAATGCATGATATGAGGTGAAACCTGTTAGTGCTGGGGTGCTCTCAGGAGCCTTGAACCAGGTTTCTGTCACAGCACAGACATTGATGTTCTCCATATTGAGAAGGGCCTCAAGTGCGTGCATCTTGAGATTGAGACTTCTGGCATTGAGCAGCATTACCCTTATTTTTTTCCTTTTTGGTGTTCTAGGGTGGTAGGTTTAGAATTTGAGCCTTGCCTAAAAAAGGCATTATGGGGGTGGCAAGAGCCTTTGCCAATATCCGGAAACCCAGGGGTGACAGATGCAAGCCGTCCCTTGCGAAGCAGCGTGGCTTGTCCAGCATGTCATCCCAGGCAGACAGACATTGGATCCCCTTTGAATGACACCAGAATTTAAGCCAATTATTAAAGCTGATCATCTTATCACTGTATTGTGGCATCATTCTAGGTGAAGGTAGGATACTGCTCAAGGTCAGGGTCATACCTGCCTGGGCTACATAATCAGAGAGCTCCTCGATGTCCCTTTTCATGTAGTCCAAGGAGGTGACGTCTCAGGTCATTGACACGAGCGTGGACAATGACTGAGTCGTACTTGTACCTGCTGTTGAGAGACCTGAGTGCTTGCGTTATGTGGCGGATTCTAGCGCCCGACAGGCAGCTTACTGTGACCTTCTCCTTACTCAGTCTGGTGAGCGGGACGTCAGTGTGTCTGACTATGGAGTCACCAATGACAAGTGTGTCTGGCATTGTGTTTGGCCTTAAGGGCTGTGACTGTTTGACACTCTGACTGTGTGGTCTATGTGTTGCATGTGTTGGGTCCTGAGGTGGTAGTTGTTTGGGTGTCTGCTTTGGTGGCCTCTGCTGTTTTGGTAAATTTTTGATCAGAGCCTCCGAGTATGTCTTTGTGTGAGTATGTGTATGATTTGAAGTTGTGATGGTACTATGTGTGACTGGGTATGTATTGTGTGTGGTTACCTTCTCCTCCTGTCTGGTCTTGCCAGTCCTATGTTGAGAGAGCTCAGCCTCCAGTTTGGCCGTATAGTTGCATCTCTCGCATGTATTTGTGTTTTGTGGGAGAAGGAGAGGATTGTCTGTGTACATGAGGCAATTGTAACATTGCCTCAATATTCCCAGGTTCACCAGTTGAGCAGGAGAGGACACTAGCAACTGATCCCTTGACATACTAGAAGTAGTAGATAAAAAGACTTTCAAAGGACTCCGGGGGAAGTGGGTTTTAGGCTGGTGGGGTACTATCTATAATAAGAGTGATTTATCAAGGTGCAAGTACTGTAGGAGTAAGTGCTATGCTTTACAGATAGAGAATAGTCTACTTGGGAATCAAGTAGAGATGAGCTTTTCAGTTATAGGATACGCTGGTTAGATCAGCAGTACAGCTCAAGGAAGGTAGTTTTAAGGGAAAATTTGAAGAGTGGAATTTAGATGGCCCGAATAGTCGGTCGTTTTGGGCCAGTTCATGCCCTTGGATTACTAAATACATGATTACATAAGTTCAAACAAAGGGTCACTAACACAAGGGAGTGGATATCTGATTGCCTAAATGAAATCAAGAAAACAAAATTTCAATAATAAAACTATCCACCCAAATACTTTCTAAAATGGCTAAAACAAAGTATATATATATATATATATATATATATATATATATATATATATATATATATATATATATAAACATACAAAAACAAGTTCTTAGGACAGCCTAAAACATTCTGGAAATTGATCAATTCTCTTATGAATAATCTACTGCCTGACATAAATCATCCAACATCCTAAATATTAATACACTTAATGATATTACAAAAACTTATAATGAATGTCCCTCCCACACCCATGATTATATATTCCATTTCAACTTTCACCTCATCCAGCTATAGATATTTTACTTTTTTTAATTAAACATACCTTTATTGAATTGTCACTTGTGACATAGACAATTTTACATTCATACAAAAGTAATCCAATTATATAAAAAAAATAACATTAACAAACATTATACTTCACATATATTGCTATGTATCATATAACCTAAGCAACATTACATAAGTTATTCAATTCCTCTCCCCCCTTTTTTAAACAAGAAACATTATTATTAAACCATCACTTATGACATATGCAATGATACATTTATGTAAATGAAAACAAACTATACAGACACAATTCTAATTGTAAGCATTGTACATCACAAACCATACTGACACACTCTCAGTTGCAAACATTATACATCACTTATAATCTACCTAATCATTTTCAGTCAAACATTACATAGCTCATTTAAGACCTGCCTTCTTTTAAATCTCATTCCTCCCCTGTATATAGTTTACTTTTGGCATGAATCTAACATTCTGTTTCAGACCTCTCACTGCTAGACAGTTACAGGAAGATCTGGAGTGGCTTTAGGTAACCAAGCACTCCAGTCTGCAAAGACTGCATCCCAAGCTTCTTAAGTAGTCTGCTTTTCCAAGGACTATGCTATCTGTACACCTTTTCAGTCTGTCAACACTAACAGATATTTTATGACATAACTGGCAGCATATTTCCCCAAACCCTAAAGTTTCATTCTCACAAACTCCCTCTGATTAGTGATAATCTGCTATACTTCCAGCATTAACAAAAATCTTTGAAAAACTACTTCACGAGCAAGTTATTGATCACTTCAGAATTACGACCTTCTCAATAACAACCAACATAAGTTCAGTCCAGCTTCAACAACTGTCTGCTCAATTACACATTAAAATGATGAAGCCACTGGGAAAGGTAACTTAGTTGGTTCCTTCTTTATAGACATTAAAAGAGTGTTTGACTTGGTCAGTCAGAAAATATGACTCAGTACTTTAATTAGCCTGTTCTTTGGGGATTCTGTAGTTAACTGGTTTGCTTCATACCTTTCCACTAGAAGCCTCACAGTTTATTGTGGTAATAACCTTTAAACAAGGGCACTCCTAAAAGTTGGATCTCCAAAATTTTAATTTTAGGCCCTGTACACTTCACCACATTTATTAATAGTATTCTGTCCAGCATTAATGCCAAAAATGGTGTACGATATGCAGTTTACATGGTTGACCTTGCCTCTTGGCCACCATTTTTTCATCTACAAAAAATACAATCTAGTTTCATCTCCCTATGGATGTGACTTATTAATTATGATTTTACCCATTAATAGTTAGGTATCTTCTTCCATAATATTTGGAATACTTAAAAAAAAATTGTAATACCCAGTGCTTTAAAACAGTTGAATCTGCAAGCTCTAGTGTCTTCAGAATCTCATCAAAAGTACACTGGGATAAATCTTTGCCAATACTTCTCATTCAGTCTCCATACAGACCACACAGACAACACATTTAAGCAACTTAAATTTAGTCCCTTTTGAAGCAAGGAAAACTGTAAGAGTTAATACGCTATCAATACAGCTCTCAACACCTTATAAAATGCTTCTGTTTTATGAGTTGCCATTAACAGAACATGCTAGATCATCACTCTTTCCAATAGTAGTGATCAAAGCCACTGTGGGACTGGGGTGTAGGTGGTAGCTACTTCAGGTGCATCCTGCTGGGGAATCATGGATGGCACTGTAGATCAAGTGCCAATTCGTCACTGCATCATGGAGCTGGCTGCTTAAATGACAGCTGGTATTTGTGTGCAACATAACAGCTCTAAATCTAGCTTTAAGACTTTTACTTTTAAAGTACAAATGACAATCAATGAACTGTAACACAGGGCTAAATAGCTCTTTGCTACAGTTTATAAGAGGTGTTTAAAACAGTAAAGTGCTATTATGTACAGTATTTAAGTATATATATTAATAGCGGTTAGTTTTTTTGTACTTTTTAATTGGCCTACAAATCTGAATAGACTTTTTTGTTCTCTGCTTCAGACTTGTTGGGGGTAAATGGGGGCATTGCCCAGGGCACCAGTCAACCTTACTACAGCTGTATTAAATAACATGGTCTGACATTACAGAAAGTAAGCTGGCTGCCAATAACTGCCAGGACAACTCTCCAAATTATACAATGATCCCCTCATTAATATTCCAAAATGTGCACACTGATCAGCTAGCATGTCCATTGTAAATCCTACAATATACCAACGGAAAAGGGTCTGGTCACCCAGACTTTTCCTTTAGTATAAGTGTCAAAAACCTTTTTTTTTAATAAAAAAAATAAAAAAAAAACAGAGCAACAAAGAATTTCTTTTCTCCGTTGATTCCGTTTCAAAGCATTGATGTACAGGGTATGCATAGGAACGCAAGTCCCATACGCATGAGCAGTACATCAACACAAGGAAGCAGTATACCACCACTGGCAGAAGAACAGTAATGTGCCATTATACAAAGACATTATTGAAGAAAATTAAGTATTTTTTTTCGTAAAACTATGTCATTGCATAATAGCAATAACTGACTCTGTGGTTGTGGTATATTGAAATTTACCCACGGTTGGCTTTATTTAATCACTCGGGCTTTGCCCTTGTGATTAAACCACGCCAACCATGGGTAAATCTTTAATATACCACACCACATCATTGGTTATTGCTTAATTAAGTCACACAATTGTAAACTTCTTTAATAGGCACTATTCCTTCTTGCCTTTAAGCTGCATAATAGGGTGGATATCTACTCCTTTAAATCACTGCTGATAGTGTCTTCCTGCTAGAGCAAACAACCTTCCAAAAAGCACTAGGTGAAGAATCATTTGCTGAGATCAGCACTGCCTTTGGAATTTGTACAATGTATTCAAGAACAAATTACTACCTTACCTTAAGAAAGAATTTGCATGTAGATGTTTTTAAGACCTAGGTTAGGAGTCACTACTTCTTCTGTTGATATTTCTTCTAATTTTGTTTTTTTATGTGTTTGCAAAACTATATTGACTACATGCAACTGCAATACTATAATGCAAAACATATACTTGTAAATAATTTGTGCTGTCAAATACTTTGTACAACATTACTTTATATTATATATGTTAAAGAGTCAGAGCCTATCCAAGTACAAGGCAGAGAAACTTTCACCAGGTGAGTAGCCAAGCCATTGCAGACTTCTTACACACAAGCATACAGCTATGACATTTGCACCATAAGCCAGCCCCCCAAGCTCCACCTTAAAAATACCTCCTTAGGTTGAGCAGTGCTTTTGCAGACATTGTGTGCCAAACTACAGGCTCTACTTTGAATGGTGGGAAGATCTTCTTAACTTTTATTACAATGTAATAGCAAATTATTTTTCCATGATGGTGTCTTTTCCTATACATGTCACTGTCTACCCCATCTGCTTTTATTTCTGCTTTTTATTTTGCTTGGTGTTTGTTTAGCTGTACTCAGTCTTTTTCTTTATTTTGTAATTTTTACAAGCTAAATATGTACACAGTATCTGGATTTTTGATTCTCACAAGCACAATTTTACAATAGTTTGTGCAGAATAAAAGCTAATATGCTGTGTACTAGTATGCTATATTTGTTTGCACCGTACTTTAAAACCTCTTTGTGCCACCATATTGCATATTCTTGTGTCATGCATGACTTATATTTCCTGCTGGTCCTTGTACCATACTACTTAAAGAGGACACAAAAGGAGACATGACCTTATATAAGACTGCATCTCAGTAGGAACATTGTTTTCAAGTATTTATTTAGTGGTGTTTGCCCATCTGATCTCCCCATCACAAGAAAGCGGATCCATAAGTTCTCCACATTCTGGCAAGCAAGGTCACCAGGCGTGGATGGTGAGAATCAGGGATCACAGACCATCATTCTGTGGGGGGTCAGATTTTATTAATGCTCCTAAAGCCTCCCCACTGGACAGCAGGTGCAGTGCAATTTGTGACATGCTATGACCCCTTGTGATTGCATGAATCCCCATTCCACACCACTTATGCAGGCTCTTGTCCCATATCATAATAAAATATCACCAAGACCACCGATCCAAGAAGTAAGCGAATTTAATGAAACACTTAGCGCCTCGGCTTACACAGCCTTCCGAGAGTAAAAACACTGCAAAATACTGTTTGCTTATATACAACTTATTGCACAAAACAGCATACAATTCGAATCACATACTTCCAATTACATTCTTTGTTGAGTCCCTGAGGCTCCAAAGTACCATACTTTAAAATCAGCAGAGTTTCTTTTTTTAAGAGTTTGTTTTTAAAGACACACATTCACCTATGCCAACTTGCAATTTTTCCAAGACACAACCCCTAAGAGAATCAGGGTTAGAGTTTTATGCTTAGGTGAATGTGTGTCTTTAAAAAACAAACTCTTAAAAATTTGTTTGTTTATCAAATAACACCATGACTCTCCTTCCCATCCCTTTCTCTCCACCTTACCCATAAATCCCATCAGTAAACACCTATTCCCTACCTCACACCTCTGTTACACAAACCTTAACTGCTTATCCCCTAGTACCCTAGGCAAAAAAAAAACAAACTTCCAGACTGCTAGTACCGCATCTATTATTTTCTTGTTGACATTAATAGAGATATTCACCTATAACTGCCTGGATCCCGCTCCTTCCCCTTCTTTCCATAACACTGCTACTGTAGTTATCTTGCTGCTTTTCCTCAGTCATGTTATACACCTTTTCTGCTACATCCCTGACTGTCTTGTAAACCTCACTGAGGAATATACCTGATCCCACTTGATGTTCCCTCTCTCAGTCTATTAACAGAGGAATATACCTGATCCCACTTGATGTTCCCTCTCTCAGTCTATTAACAGAGGAATATACCTGATCCCACTTGATGTTCCCTCTCTCAGTCTATTAACAGAGGAATATACCTGATCCCACTTGATGTTCCCTCTCTCAGTCTATTAACAGAGGAATATACCTGATCCCACTTGATGTTCCCTTCTCAGTCCATTAAAAGTGTTAGACATCTTCGACTCCTTTTTATTGATCTTGCTACTCCTTTGTTACATCCTTCAGACAGTACTTACCCTCTTGTATCACCTCTTTGTTTCTTATTATTGACCCCTTAATTACCCTTTAAACACTATTTCATCCATATGCATTCCCTACTTCTATCACTTACCAATATCTAACAATCTTTTCACCATTATTGTTCTGTTTTGTGATGCATGCTTTAACCAGTTCATGTAAAAAAAACAAAAAAAACAGGGGCCTATCCTAGTACTCAGTGGGAACAAAGCAGAGCAACTAATCCCAGAGAAACACACACACACACACACACACACACACACACACACACACACACACACACACACACACACACACACACACACAGACACACACGCACACACGCACACACACACACAGACACACAGACACACACACACACACACACACTCACACACATACACACACACCCTTCTTATTTCTCTTTTATCTCTATCAGCTCTTCTATATTAGCCCTTGCATCGTGTCTCTACTGGAATTTCACTGTGATTCCTTCTACTCCCTCACATTTATTTATTTATTTTATTTATTTATTTTTTTTATTTTACATTTGTTGACCGGGATAGTCCGACTGGATATCTGTCCATTTTCAGCAGAGGCCAGGGGAGAAAAGCTCCAGATAACACAGATAGAACATAACAGATATGAGTCAAACATACAAAGCCGTCTAGTAGGTAATCACAATATAAACAATGTGTAATATTATATTAAAAACAACAGGTTTCAGCAAGCTATTATGAGCAAGAGATGCATACAATATTAATTTAAATAAGGCATTGAATAAGTAGGGATTAATCAGGGTTAGTACAGGGACAAAGCCAGTGCTCTTTAAAATACTGTTTGAGGCCTTTTTTGAAGAGATTTAAAGAAGGTCTGTGGGTAAGGTTAGATGGAAGTGAAGTCCAAGTTTTACCAATGACGTTAGCAAACAGGGAGTCACTGGCTGAGTTAATGGCTTTGTGGGTTTGGACCAACAGTTTATTGGATGATTGTAGTTGCCTTGAATTACTGTATGGCTTTATGATATTTTTGAGTGCCGGAGTATTTTCTGGGTGGTACAGAATTTTGTGTGCTACTATAAACTGATCGAACAGAAGTAGGCTAGGCAGTTCTAGCCACCCGAGAAGACTGAGGTTTTGACAGTGATGTGTCCTGTATGTTGAGCCTATGGCAAATCTAGCAATATGGTTGTAACAGTGAGAGAGCTCACTAAGTTCAGTTTTGCTCCAATTGGAGAGTATGGGGGAGGCGTATAGAAGGGTAGAGAGCAGGTGTGAGCAAGCGATTGCAGTCCTAGCTAATGGAGTTAGAAAGGGTTTGCTTCTATATAACCAGCCAAGCTTCTTATTAATGTTTTTATAGTTTTATTTATATGCAGATCAGATTTGAGATTATTGTCCACTATTACTCCTGAAAGTTTAGTATGGTCATCTGGAGAGATAGAGGTACTGTTGTTGGATGTTACGGAGAAGGAAAATGGGGTGGATCTACTGGTGGGGGTAAAGAGGAGCAGTTTAGTTTTGCTGGGATTTAACAACAGATGGTGATTAGAGAGCCAATATTCAACTGTGTTAAATGTGTTTTGTGTTAAGGTTTGCAGGTCTAAAGGGAAGGAGGCCGTACAGATCAGGGTAGAATCGTCTGCATATTGAATGCAGGTTGCATCAGGGATGGCAGTACGAAGATTATTGATGAAGATAGAAAAAAGTAGAGGACCTAGAATAGAGCCTTGAGGGACAACAAGGGTGAGAGGTAGCAGGGTGGATAGTTTGCCCTGCCATAATACAGCCTGTTATCTGCCATTCAGTTAGGATAGGAACCACTGAATAGCATGGTTATCTAGGGAGATGGATTTTAGGGGAATGGATAAGTAATTTGTGGTTGACCATATCAAAGGCCTTCGACAGGTCTAGAAATAGGGCTGAAGACAGCCTGTTGTTGTTCCTATTTTGGAATGTGGTATTTGTAAAAGAAAGGAGGGTGGAGGTGGTGCTGTGATGTGGCCTAAAGCCATGCTGAGAGTTAGCAAGCAGACCGTTCTGAATGAGATTTTCCATAAGCTGCTTATGAATGCACTTCATTAATTTGGCTAGTGGTGAGAGAATGGCAATGGGTCTGTAGTTGGACAGTTCTGTTGAACTTCCACCTTTGTATAGTGGGAGAACATGGGATATTTTCCAGATTGTTCCATCAGTTAATGTTCTGTTGATTAGGATAGAGATGGGGAATGCTATGGCATCGTCACCTTTTTATAGGTAGTCTGCAGGAAGGAGGTCAGTAGAAAGGGTGGTCGGTTTTAGTTTTTTGATAAGGGATCAGATAAAAGTGGTAGAGACAGGTTGGAAGTTAAAGGGTGGATGAGAAGTGGGTGTGTTAGTGGTAGAGTTAGAGTGGGTGGGAGTAAGTTGGTTAGCTAAGGACTGAATAGTTTCAGTGCAAAAGTTTTTAAAGGCAGTGGCAACAATTTCTGGGGATTTATGGGTGTAGTTTGATGGGGTAGGGGTAGTAGATTCCTGGATGAAGAAGTTGGTTAATACCTGCCCAAAACTTTTGGGGATTGCTCTGATGTTTAAATTGGAGGTTCTGGACACATGTAAGAGCTCGCCATCCTTTTATGTCACATTTTCCCGTATCAGTTTATCTTATCTATTTCTCTTCACATCTTATCCAGTACATTATGACACTGTCCTTCTTACAAGCAGCATTTATAGAAAACTCTCTTCCTTGCTCTGCTCTACTCCACAATCCTATCCTTTTCTTTTGATTTGTTCCTTCCCTCAGCCTTCATATTGTTTTCTAAGTTTCTGTCTGCTATTTCTGATTTCTGTGTGTGTGCCCTTACTTAATAACTTTATTTATTTATTTAATTTTATTTTACATTTGTTAACTGGGAAATTCTGACTGGACTAGGTCCATTTACAGTGGAAGCCCGGGGAGAAAAGCTCCACATTGTTAAGCAAGAGAAAAATATTTTTATGCAGAGTAGTACAAGTTAAACAAGAGAGAAATATTATTATA